>NC_079192.1:404334161-404337501 GCF_029499605.1 Hyla sarda
GGAAGAGAGAATGGGAGAGAGGGAGGAAAGAGAGAGAGAGTGAGAGAAGATAGAGAGAGAGGAGAGAGAGTGAGAGAAGAAGAGAGAGTGAGAGAAGATAGAGAGAGAGTGTGAGAGAGGAGAGAGAGAGAAAGGAGAGAGAGTGAGAGAGAGAGAGGAGAGAGAAGGAGAGAGAAAGAGAGTGAGGAGCATTAGAGAGAGGATGAGAGAGATGGCTTGAGAAAGAGAGAGAGAAGAAAGAGAGAGAAGAGAGAGAGGGAGAGAGAGAGAGAAAAGAAGAGAGAGAGGGAGAGAGCGAGAGAAAAGGAGAGAAAGTGGGATTGAGAGAGGGGATGAGAGAGAGTGAGAGAGTGAGAGAGAGAGAGTGGGGGGGGGGGGGGGGAGAGAGAGAGAGAGAGAGAGAGAGAGAGAGAGAGAGAAGATAGAGAGAGAAGGAGAGAGAGTGAGAGAAGATAGAGAGAGTGTGAGAGAGAAGGAGAGAGAGTGAGAGAGAGAAGGAGAGAGAAAGAGAGAGAGGGAGCATTAGAGAGAGGAGAGAGAACGTGAGAGAGAGGAGAGAGAGGGCATGAGAGAGAGAAGATAGAGAGAGAGAGGGAGAGAGAGAAAAGGAGAGAGTGGGAGAGAGAGAGAAAATGAGAGAGAGAGAAGAAGAGAGAGGGGGATAGAGAGAGTGAGAGAGAGAAAAGGAGAGAAAATGAGAGAGAGAGAGAGAGAGAGAGAGAGAGAGAGAGAGAGAGAGAAAGAGAGAGTGGGAGAGAGAGGAAGAGAGAATGAGAGAGAGGGGGAGAGAGGGAGGAAAGAGAGAGAGAGTGAGAGAAGATAGAGAAAGAGTGTGAGAGAGGAGAGAGAGAAAAGGAGAGAGAAGGAGAGAGAGTGAGAGAGATAGAGAGAGTGTGAGAGAGAAGGAGAGAGAGTGAGAGAGAGAAGGAGAGAGAAAGAGAGAGAGGGAGCATTAGAGAGAGGAGAGAGAACGTGAGAGAGAGGAGAGAGAGGGCATGAGAGAGAGAGATAGAGAGAGAGAGGGAGAGAGAGAAAAGGAGAGAGTGGGAGAGAGAGAGAAAATGAGAGAGAGAGAAGAAGAGAGAGGGGGATAGAGAGAGTGAGAGAGAGAGAAAGGGAGAGAAAATGAGAGAGAGAGAGAGAGAGAGAGAGAGAGAGAGAGAGAGAGAGAGAGAGAGAAAGAGAGAGTGGGAGAGAGAGGAAGAGAGAATGAGAGAGAGGGGGAGAGAGGAGGAAAGAGAGAGAGTGAGAGAAGATAGAGAAGAGTGTGGAGAGGAGGAGAGAGAAAAGGAGAGAGAGTGAGAGAGAGGAGAGAGAGAAGATAGAGAAAGAGTGTGAGAGAGTGGAGTGAGAGAAAAGGAGAGAGAGTGAGAGAGAGAGAGAGAGGAGAGAGAAAGAGAGAGGGAGCATTAGAGAGAGGAGAGAGAGGATGAGAGAGAGGAGAGAGATGGCTTGAGAACTGAGAGAGAAGAGAGAGAGATGGGGAGAGAGAGAGAGAGAGAAAGGAGAGAGAGAAGGAGAGAGAGGGAGAGAGAGAGAAAAGGATGAGAGTGGGATAGAGATAGGGTGAGAGAGAGAGAAAGAGAGAGAAAAGGAGAGAGAGTGGGAGAGAGAGAGTGATGAGAGAGAGAGAGAAAAGGAGAGAGAGAGTGAGAGAGAAGAGAGAGATCATGAATGAAGAGAGAAAGAAAGAGTGGAGAGAGAGAGAGAGAAGGAGAGAGAAAAGGGAGAGAGAGAAAGAGAGAGAGGAGAGAAGATAGAGAGAGTGAGAGAAGTAGAGAAAGAGTGTAAGGAGAGTGAGAGAGAGAGAAGGAGAGAGAAAGAGAGAGGAGCATTAGAGAGGAGAGGAGAGAGAGAGAAGGAGAGAGAAGAGAAGAGAGGAGAATGAGAGAGAAGAGAGACAGAGAGAGAGAGGGGGGGAGGGAGGGAGAGAGTGAGAGAGAAAGAGAGAGGATGAGAGAGAAAGAGAGGGAGGGAGAGAGAGAAGCGATAGAGAGAGGGAGACAGAGTGAGAAAAGGAGAGAGAGAGAGAGAGAGAGAGAGAGAGAAAGAGAGAGGATGAGAGAGAGAGAGAGAGAGAAAGAGAGAGAGAGAAGTGGAGAGAGAAAAGGAGAGAGTGGGAGAGAGAAGAGGAGAGCGAGTGAGAGAGAGAGTGAGAGGGAGAGAGAGAGGAGAGATAGAAAGCGAGAGAGAGAGAGAGAGAGAGAGAGAGAGAGGAGAGAGAGAGAGAGAGAGCAGTTCCTGCAGGATCTGAGCAACCTACAGAAGATATACGGCCGGGCAATAGGGAAAAAAGTGTAAAATCCACTTACATTCCTCTCATATATACAGTGTAATCCTCTACTCTGCCATCAGTGACATCAGATATATTCTGGATGATAGGATGGTGGTCAAAATTCTGGAAAGTTACTACAGGATCAGCAGGAAGAAAGCAAAACCATCAAATATTGTCTATCTATCTATCTATCTATCTAATATCTATCTATCTATCTCATATCTATCTATCTATCTAATATCTATCTATCTATCTCATATCTATCTACCTATCTCATATCTATCTATCTCATATCTATCTATCTATCTCATATCTATCTATCTATCCTATCTCATATCTATCTATCTATCTATCTATCTATCTCATATCTATCTATCTATCTATCTAGGAAGGATGCCGCAGCACACGGAAGGTTCAAAAGTGTAACAGTGGTTTATTCCATGATAATACAAGTTAGCAACGTTTCTGCTGCCAATGCAGCCTTTATCAAGCCGCTTGATAAAGGCTGCATTGGCAGCAGAACGTTGCTAACTTGTATTATCATGGAATAACCACTGTTTACACTTTTGAACCTTCCGTGTGCTGCGGCATCCTTCCTAGATGTCTGAATTGCCTTGACCGGGGCTCCACTCGCTGCTTGCACCGCTATCATATCATTGTGGGACGTGCTGCTCTACCTTTTCCTGTGCTGTATCTATCTATCTATCTATCTATCTATCTATCTATCTCATATCTATCTATCTCATATCTATCTATCTATCTATCTAACTATCTAGAAACAAATGAATTCAGGGCACTCCAAAGTAGGTGCAAAATCTAAGGTGCTTTATTGACCCATGAAGGTGCGACGTTTCAACGGCATCACATTGCATGCTTAATAAAGATTGCCTTATGCTGTTGAAACGTCGCACCTTCATGGGCCCATAAAGCACCTTAGATTGTGCACCTTACTTTGGGAGTGCCCTGGAATTCATTTGTTTCTGAATCTGTATACAGTCTGTGACAGGGACTGTTACCCCGCTGGCACCCCATACCTTTATACGGATTTGCTTTGGTTGTTGTCAC
>NC_079192.1:404337701-404455201 GCF_029499605.1 Hyla sarda
GGGGTGCGGGGGAGGGGGGGGGGGGGTTGAAGTTCGCTAATGAATGGGTCTGTTGGCAAACTGCAAATTGAACACTATTGCGGACTGTCTGCGGACCTATTCAAATGAGTGGTAGCGTAACTCGCAATAGATTTCCCGCTGCTCGTTCCTAACATGTGACCGCACCCACACATTTACCTCTGCTGCAGTATGATCAGAGTTATTCTTTAAGCCAATGAGACTTTGACTTTTTTTGTGCTAAATTCTGCGAGAAATAAGGGCCAAAGCCACATATTTTCTGCTCCATTTTACAATGGAGCGGGAAGAGGATTTCAGTGAGGAAACTTTATTCTAGGACAATTTCCTGAATTCTATAGTGTAAACATACGCCTACAGACCAAAAGGAGAACCGACTCTGTCTAACAACCAATTAGATTCCAGCTTGTGTGTGACCTCTCAAATGCGCCATCTTGGGATCGGACAGACCCATACAGCTATGTCTCGAGCTTTCAGTGTATACATCGCCCTCTGCTGGTTATTCCTGTGCATCGTGGGGGGTGGAGATACACCAAACTTACAGGAGCGTCCACCCTCAGATCGGTGACCCGTTCTGTAGCGGCTATTCCGGTCCTATGTATGTCTATGGTACAATTTTATTTATAGTATTCTCTATTTTCACAGGAAGGAGTAGGGGATCAGCGAACATGAATCTGTGATGTCAAGCCAGGTTCACATCTGTATTAACACCGCACGCTCTGCTAATCTCGGGAACAACATCTGATAATTGGGAATCTGTGGCATACCCCAGCTGTATGACCGCATGAATATGATGTACAGCCAGCTGCAAAGATGGGAACGTGGACGCCAAGATATCACCAATACTGAAGAGCGGACCGGAATATTGCCACCCGCCGGGAGTCCCTACTGGGTGACATAGGACCGGAAGAGCCGCTACAGAACGGGTCACCGCTCTGAGGGTGGACGCTCCTGTAAGTTTGGTGTATCTCCACCCCCACGATGGGCTGGAATAACCAGCAGAGGGCGATGTATACACTGAAAGCTCGAGACATAGCTGTATGGGTCTGCCCGATCCCAAGATGGCGCATTTGAGAGGCCTCAGTGAGCTGCGCATGCGCTAGTTCCAGATGACACCTAGCATGAAGAGCGTGGCACTTCCTATACAGGACCGGAAGTGGTATACGGGCGACCGTGCTGTATACCCAATGGCGTCCCTGGATACACATCTGCGAGACATGCAAGCCGATGACCCCCCTCCCCCGTGACGTAGAGGTACACAATTAAATCACTGCCACCTGTGTTTATTATGCACAATATGGACTTCTGGACTATAATCAGTGAGTTGTAGTATTTTGCACATGTACCGTTCGCATTTCCCAGACCTCAGAAAGGATTGCTATGTTGTGTTTTTGGTCTGGAACATGCGATCTTATGATTTATTCACGTTTATGTTCATTAAGTATGCCTAATTGTAACACTAATTGCTCACCACCTGTATACTATATATACCATGCACTATGTACAAATCATTGCTTGACAAAGGCCGTGGAAGTAGTGTTGAGCGGCATAGGCTATATTCGAATTCGCGAATATTCGCGAATATATGGACGAATATTCGTCATATTCGCGAATATTCGCATATTCATAATATTATTTTCGCATATTCGAATATTCGCGTGTGCGAAAATTAACACATGCGAAAATTTGCATATACAAAATTAACATAGGAGAAAATTCGCATATGCAAATTTTCGTATATGCGAAAATTTGCACACCAGTCTCGCACAGTAGTATTAGAGCCTTCTTACATCACATAAGCTGGAAGCAGAGAGGGATGATCACTGTGATGTGTACTGTGAAAAAAAAAATAAAAAAAAAATAAACGAATATTCGTAATTACGAATATATAGCGCTATATTCGCGAATTCGCGAATATGCGATATTCGCGAATAAAATTAGAATTGCGAATATTCGCGAGCAACACTACGTGGAAGACGGCTGAAACGTTGCGTCTGTGATGTTTTGGTGAATAAAAAGCCACATATATATTAATATTAGGTTGTATAGGAATATATATATATATATATTTATACATTCAATACCATTTCTATAAGGCGACTAGGGGTTAGTCCTTAAGGAGAGCCCTATTGTCATTAAGGGGCTTTGGCTGAGGGGACTTTAGACAGAGGAACAGGACCAAGCCCTGTTCCGGGACACCACATTGGAATAACTGTTCCAGCTGATTGGATCAAAAATCTAAAAAGAGAACGGGACGTGTGGGCGATGCTACCAGGAACATGGATAATAGAAGAATAGCAGGATGATTTTCCAAGTGTACGCCAGTAATTTTATGAGTGATTTCTAATATTTTCAGCCAAAAAGGCTCTATTAAAGGGCATGGCCACTAAATATGGCTCATAGTGCCTATTCCCTGGTTGCATCTCCAGCATATTGAGGATATATCTTATGTAAAAGGGAAGGAACCCTATACCATGTGGATAAGATTTTGTCATTTTTTTTCTTGCATACTCCCAGATTTAGGTAGTTTGAAGCTATAAAAATAGGAAGATTTCCATTCAATCTCTGTAATCGACCTACTGAGTTCTTTTTACCAACTTTTCACATAGATGGGTATACGATTCCGATCCCTGTCAAGGAGCAGGTTATAGATCAAGGACATAGTTTTCCCAGCTGGTTCTGAAGCAATGCAAATCTGTTCATAGGGAGCTAAGTCTCTAGATCAAGAGAGTCCTGATAAAATGTTGTATTTGAGTATATTCCATGAACAATTTGCCTGTTGGAGCAACAATTTTTGGTTGTTTTTGTTTCATCCCGCCCTTCTGAGAGTATGATGTTTTTATTTACAATCCGCTCAACATCACTAGTCGTACAGCGACATTTGTTTTATTCCAGCACAAGGGCATCTATTCGGTTCATTACTGTAACTGGGCCATGTGATCACCAGTCTGACCCACAGAAAATGTCAATGTTTAACATGAATCTGCAAATCCCCATAAAAATTTGTCATTTTGACTACAATTTCAGAAAATCGTAGCAGAAACAGCCAAAATGCAGCCAAAAACTGGCTAAAAATGCAGTCAATTTTCAATATGTGAACAGAGCCTAAAGACTTCAGATCTTCATAAAACACCTTAAATCACTTTTCGCCTCATGGCAAATTTTTCAATTTTTCTAAAAAAAAAAAAAAAAGCACTTTAAGGAAATTATCACATTACAGAATCTTTCGGCAGTAGGACCGCGCAGCCCTGCGCCATCACCGTTAACGGCAGTTCAATGTGCAGGTAATTCCGCCGAAAGAATGAACATATTCAGCAGAACATGTCTGCAGAAAACCAATTCACACCAAGGCAAAAGTTCACACCACAGAATTCCGGAGTACAATTCCGCACACGGAAATTCGGTAGGAATTTCGTAATGTGAACATACCCTAAAGAAAATGAAACAAAACTGCGCCTCATGTCAACTGTCACCAACCCACTTATCAGTCTAATCAGTTCACCTGGTTGACCTCCAGCACCAGCAGCCTAATTAGATGGCCAGGTGCAGTGATCAAATGCCACCCCCTCTTTCTGCAAATCTTGAGGATTCTTGGAAAATGTAGGCAGCATTAGGAAATCATTTCAGTCAAGGAATTGCAATGATTATGGCTAAACACTCTATGCCTGCCACATCAGCTAAGACAGGTAAGCACAAAATATACACAAGAACCTCTACATTATTCTCTTATAACAACCTATGTTGCACTGCATAATAAAAAATAAAAAAATGTAAGGGTAACTCTCATTAAAACAAATTTTTGCTATAGCACTCCTTATGGTAAATAAAAAATATTTCTAATATACTTTGTTTAAAAAAAATGAAGTTTTCTATGTTTTATTTGTGCTTAAAAAAGCTCAAGAGCACATTTTCCCCCATCTTATACACAGACTCTGGACCGAAGCCCCAAACACAGGAAGTGCAGTCTGGAGTGCTGAGGGTAGTGTGTCCAACCTCATCCAATCATAGCTCCTCTCACACTTAACTGCCATATGCTGTTGGTTGGACACCCCCATCCCCCCCCCCAGCACTCCAGGCTGCACTTCCTGTGTTTGGGTTTTGGTCCTAAGTCTGTGCATGAGACAGGGGAAAATGTGCTCTTGAGCTTTTTTAAGCACAAATAAAACATAGAAAACTTCATTTCAAAGTACCGTATTTTTCGCCGTATAAGATGCACTTTTTCTTCCCCAAAACTGGGGGGGGGAAAGTTGGTGCGTCTTATACGGCGAATACACACCTATCGCTGCGGTCCCTGCGGCCATCAACGGCCGGGACCCGCGGCTAATACAGGGCATCACCGATTGCGGTGATGCCCTGTATTTACCCTTCAGACGCGGCGATCAAAGCTGACCGCCGCGTCTGAAGCGAAAGTGACAGTAACCCGGCTGCTCAGTCGGGCTGTTCGGGACCGCCGCGGTGAAATTGCGGCGTCCCGAACAGCTTACAGGACAACGGGAGGGACCTTACCGGCCTCCTCAGTGTCTGCTCCGTCCCGGGATCCCCTGCATGGCGGCGCTCTCCTTCGACGTCATCACGTCGTCGCGCACGCCGTACCGTCATCCAATAGGAGCGGCGTGCATAGCGACGTGATGACGGCGACGGAGAGCGTGGATCCCAGGGAAGAAGACGTCCGGAGCGTCGGGGACACCCCGGGGACATGGCGACAGAGCGACATCCAGGGCAGCGGTGACTGGTCCGGAGCGGCGGGGACACGTGAGTATTACCTCCTATCCAGTGGTCTTCAACCTGCGGACCTCCAGATGTTGCAAAACTATAACTCCCAGCATGCCCGGACAGCCAACGGCTGTCCGGGCATGCTGGGAGTTGTAGTTTTGCAACATCTGGAGGTCCGCAGGTTGAAGATCACTGTTGGGTGCAGAATCTTTTTTTTCTAGATTTTGCACCTTTAAAATTGGGTGCGTCTTATATGCCGGTGCGTCCTATAGGGCGAAAAATACAGGTATATTAGAAATATAGCAAAAATTAATTTTAATGAGAGAGTCCATTTAAATATAATAAATCCCAGAGTCCTCTTTTAAATGTCCTTTTTTTGATTTGATGAATCTACAGAAATGTCTATATTTAGATAATCTGTCAATGGAAAAACTACTAAAGCGTATAGACGTACGCGAAAAAAAATCTACATGTCACACAACGGACCATAGGCGTCCCTCTTTGACCATCCAAAAAGTTAGACGTACGGCTGTGGTCACATGCCTCTGCGCACTTTTGTCTCATGAAATAATCATGATACGCAGAGACCTCTGTTGTCATGGTGATTTTCCTCTGCCAATACGAGAAACCTTCACCTTTTTCCCCTGAACCTTTGTTCCAATTGAAATCTCCATAGAAAGTCTCATTGTTTCACTTACCTATTTATTTCAGCAACTCCTATCATCTGAAGTGAGTGTAGGAAGGCCGAGGCCCCGGCGTCTAGCACTGCGAGCTATAGAAACCCCTTCACTGCCAGAAACACCAATATTCAGATGAACATGCAGGATTTTTATTAGGACATTGGGGGAGATTTATCAAAACCTGTCCAGAATGAAAGTTGCTGAGTTGCCCATAGCAACCAATCAGCTCGCTCCTTTCATTTTTAAAAAGGCCTATGCAAAATGAAAGAAGCGATCTGATTGGTTGCTATGGGCAACTGGGCAACATTTCCTCTGGACACGTTTTGATAAATCTCACCCATTGTTCTGATGAGGTTATCAGACAATTGATTATTTGTATAATGAAAAGTTATATAATTTTCCAACATACTTCAGATCTCTGCTTGCTGTCATTCAATAGGAATATATATATATATATATATATATATATATATATATATATATATACATACATTGGTCCCTCAACATACGATGGTAATCCGTTCCAAATGGACCATCGTTTGTTGAAACCATTGCATGTTGAGGGATCCGTTGAGGGATCCGTGCAAATAGGACAGTGGTCTACAACCTGCGGACCTCCAGATGTTGCAAAACTACAACACCCAGCATGCCCGGACAGCCGTTGGCTGTCCGGGCATGCTGGGAGTTGTAGTTTTGCAACATCTGGAGGTCCGCAGGTTGAAGACCACTGGTATTGGAGGTTATACTCACGTGTCCCCGCCGCTCTGGACCGTCACCGCTGCCCTGGATGTCGCCTTCCGTCGCTGTTGCCGCGTCTCCGAGGTGTCCCTCTGCTTCCCCGGCATCCTCGCTCTCCGCCGCTACGCACGCCGCTCCTATTGGATGACGGGACGGCGTGCGCAGCGACATGATGACGACAATGTAGAGCGCCGACGATGCAGGGGATGTAAGTGATCGTCAGCGGACCACACGGGGCACCGTAAACGGCTATGCGGTGGCAGCTGAAGCAGTCTGCGCTGCCGGATAGCCGTTTATGCGATGGCCCCGACATACAAAAGCATCGTATGTTGATGCTGCCTCTGAGAGACCATCGTATGTTGAAATGATTGTATATCGGGGCCAATGTAGGTCGGGGGGGGGGGGGGGTCACTGTGTGTATATATATATATATATATATATATATATATATATATAACTTCAAAAATGGTGCGGCACTCCAAATATCCAAACTGAATGCGTTCAGTTTGGATATTTGGAGTGCAGCACCATTTTTGAAGTTATCTACATTTGGCTGTGATCGAGCTTGAGGAGCTGGCACCCGCCTACTGTGGTAAAGTAGTGCTGCATTTTTTTGGACATATATATATATATATATATATATATATATATATATATATATATAAGTTCAAGTCACGTGATAGACGCACAGGTGCAGCTTCTCTAATAACTGTTAGGGCCTGTTCACACTACAGAATTTCCGTGCGGAATTTACTCAAGTTCTGTGCAGATTCCACTTGCAGCAGATCTCAATGGGACCCTGCGGCTCAGTTTAAACTTCCGTAGTGGAAATTCTGATAAGGATGCAAATTGGATTCTGTCTAAAGATTGAACATGTTTAAACCTTCTGGCGGAAACTGCCAGCACTGCACTGTGATATATAGGATGGCAGATTGCTGTGGACATTAAAGGGGTACTCTGCCCCTAGACATCTTAACCCCTATCCAAAGATCGCCGGGGTCCCGCCGCTGGGGACCCTCCTGCAATATAGCAAGCAACACCCACCTGTAACTGCTTCCGAAAGCGCTGGAGGCTCTCAGGGTAATTTTGTCACGCCCCCTCCCATAGACTTGCATTGAGGGGGTGGGGCATGACATCACACGGGGGCGGAGTCGTGACGTCACGATCTTCTGTCCCCGTGGTCGGAAGGAATTAGACTGAGAGCCTAGAGTGCTTCTGGAAGCAGTTACAGGTGGGTGCTGCTTGCTATATTGCGGGGGTCCCCAGCGGCGGGGCCCCGGCAATTTGACATCTTATCCCCTATCCTTTGGATAGGGGATAAGATGTCTAGGGGCGGAGTACCCCTTTAAAGGGGTACTCCGGGGGAAAACAAATGTTTTCAAATCAACTGGCTCCAGAAAGTTATACAGATTTGTAAATTACTTCTATGTAAAAAACCTTAAATGGGCACTGTCAGATACAAAAACTTTTGATATGTTGTAAAGCGTGTATAACCAATAGGTTTTGCAATTGCTTTCATTAGAAAATTTTCAGTATTTCATACTGAACAAGCCAGTCAATCAACTGCCCCCCCTCCCCTGCCTGGTTGGACACATACTAGTCCTGCTGTGTCCATGCGTCATCACCTATGTCATGGACACACTTCCTTGATTGACATCTGGGAGTGCAGGGATCAAAGCTGGAGGAAAACTCCTCCCACTGTCAGCTTGTGTCCCGCTACTGTCAGTGAGGACAAGCTGGAAGTTGTAGTTTTGCTAATGCTAGGGGAGATGTGAGCAGACAGCATACTGAGGGAGGGGGCGGAGACCTGCACAGTGAGGCCACGCCCCCTCCCTTTGAGAGGAATTCAGACTAGTGAGCTAAATTAAAAGTGTAATACAAAAAATAATAATAAAGGTGCTAGACACATAAAAATTAGATGTACATGGTCAGGATTAGGTACTGAGTGATATATAAAAAAAACAATTTTTTTTGTTGGATCTGACGGGTACGCTTTAATCCTTCCAGTACTTATTGGCTGCTGTATGCTCCAGAGGAAGCTGTGTAGTTCTTTCCAGTCTGACCACAATGCTCTCCGCTGACACCTCTGTCTGTGTCGGGAACTGTCCAGAGTAGAAGCAAATCCCTATAGGAAACCTCTACTCCTCTGGGCAGTTCCTGACGTGGACAGAGGTGTCAGCAGAGAGCACTGTGGTTAGACATGAAAGAACTACACAACTTCCTCTGGAGCATACAACAGCTGATAAGTACTGGAAGGATTAAGGTTTTTCAAATAGAAGTAATAGTAGAATTTTCTGGCACCAGTTGATTTGAAGCGCAGATTCCATTAAGGGGGTTGCTGCTGTTTAGATGGGGCCTTATGGTCTCTGTATTACCTGCATGCTAAAACAAGTACTCCCCCTATCCTTATTAACAACAGTCCAAATTTTAGCAGGACTACAAAAAAGTGGGGCTTTTGGAGGTGGGTGTTTTGGAGGTCTTCTCAGATATTTTGGGGAGTTCTCAGTAGCTGGACTCAGTTTTGATGGGATAAAATGTATCTACTATGGGGAACTTTACTGGGCAATATATAGAGTATATTACTATTTACTGTGAGGTACTTTAGGGGCCTTATTTACCATGGTGCCCACTGTCCTATTTATATGACGCTATTTACTGTGGTATATTTTAGGGGCATCATGTTTATGACCCTATTTGAACTGGGACACTCTGGAGGGCACTATCTCTATGGCACTTTTTAATGTGTGATACTTTATGAGACATGATCTCTATGTTGTTATTTAATGTAAATTACCTTGAATCACTATCTCTACGGCACCATTTATTGTTGGGCACTTTGAGGGTACTATACTTTTGGCACTTTACTGTGGGGCACTTTGCAGGTACTATCTCTATGGCATGATTTACCCTGTTGGACTTTGGGGGGTGCTATATCTATTGTATTATTTACTAAGCGGCACTGTGGGGGAGGGAATTATCTGTATATCACTAGTTACAGTGGGACACTACCTCTATGGCACTATTTACAGTGGTGAATTTTGGCGACACCATCTCTATGACTCCATTTACTCTGGGTTACTCTCTGGGGGCAATAAATCTATGTCACACTTTGGGGTCACTAGTCCTATGGCACTATTCATTGGGGGATACTTTATGAAATACTGTCTCTATGGTGCTACTTACTGTAAAGCACCTTGGGGTACAATCTCTATGGCACTTTTGGGCACACTGTGGGGAGATTTATCAAGACCTGTTCAGAGGAAAAGTTGCCCAGTTGCCCATAGCAACCAATCAGATCACTTCTTTCATTTTGCAGAGGCCTTGTTAAAAATGAAAGAAGCGATCTGATTGGTTGCTATGGGCAACTGGGAAACTTTTCCTCTGGACAGGTTTTAATAAATCTCCCCCTATATCACAGTATTTACTGTGGAGCACTTTGGGGCATCTTTATGGCACTATTTACCATCGGGGACTTAGACGGACATTTTATCTATGGTACCTTTTGGGCACATTTCTATAAATACATCCTTCCCCTTCACAATCAGGAGGTGACGGTGTATCTTAGCGAAACATCATAACTTTCAATGGTTTTGGAAAAGGTTTTTCAAGATATTTGTGACCTTGGGGGGAATTGTTGAGATCGTATAGTCGATGTTTGCCAATAACTTTGTATATACGTGACGTTTGCCCATCGGTGTATACAGTTTGTGCATGGATGGAGATTGTCACCTATTACAAGATGTTTTATCATCAATATCATTGCGTAATGTGTAACACTATAAACACCATGCTATTATTCAGATTGTCATAATGTGCCAAGTCTTTATCTAGAAGCAAATAAACCTATCTGAGACTGGGTGAAATCTCGGGATATTTATGGGAGCGACGGTTCGGCGGTGAGGCTCTAAGCTCCGTGGGAGTAAATACTGATTATCAGCTGCTATGAGCATCTTAAGGTCTAATTTATAGCTTCATCATAAAGAGGATCTAATATGATGTGAAAATGTCACTCTCCTCCGAATTAATCTCCTGAATTTCGCAGGGCACAATGCCAAATAAAATGAGGCTGGGTAGACGGGTATAATCTCATTACAGATTTACTATCACAATGCAGCGCTTCACTATTAGTGGTCACAATGTATCATAAATCACTTACACGCCCGGCCGCACAATCAACACGGATTTGTGTTTATGGGACTTGTGTACATCGTGACACTTTCATTAATAAGGTCATATGAAAAAAAAGATCATGACGACTAATTTAACCAGGCATACGAAGGGTGTACGGTGGGTGTACGCGACTCTGATTGGCGGTGTAATTTATTAATACGTGGGACCCCGGGAGGAAAGTCAAAATAGATTATATTATATTAGGGCATTGGGAAATGAAGGTAGAGAAGTAATTCTATTGGGCGCCCCATCTGGTCATTCTTGAATTGTCACATTTCCACCAAGAGCAGTGGGACTCTACAAAGTGTGGTATACATCAGATTTAGCCAGAGGGTGCCCACTACCCCTGTCAGCAAGGAAGTACTTACATAAACAGTATCCTCCAGATAGTGTCCTCATAAGCAGTGCCAGCAAAAAAGTGCCACTATGAAAAATGCCAGCAAGGTAGTGCTGTCAGGATCCTTGCCATTAGAAGAGTGCCTCCATAAACAGTGTCATCCAGAACACCCTAACAGTTCCATCCAAATGAGTCCCCTTTAAGCCACATCAATACCTGTTCTGTGTCCCCTGTAGTTATCCTTGTGATTTTGCCAGTTCCTGTTGCCCCTGTTGTCTCCTAAATATAATTTTTCCTTGCTTGCAGCCCAGACTACAACTCCCAGCGGTCAGTGCAGCTCTGTGTAATGGCTGCCAGCCAATTGCTTTTACTATCTGTGTGCATGCTATGCTCTGAATGGCAGCAGTCAGTGATTAGATCTACAGCAGGAAAAGAGCAGTGTTATGTGCTGAGGAGACTGGACTTCTCTGCCAGCAAGACCCTCACGCAGGGAGAGGGAGGGAAGGGGAGGTGTGGCTGTGAAGACAGAAATAACGTGGAGTTTGTCTTTCAGGAGGGTGGGGGCTAGTCTCAGTGAGGGCTTTGCACAAAGACAAGGTGGATCTGAGAATGATGTCACTCCCTGCATGTAAGAGGGAAACTGCGCTATATAGCTAATGAATGATATTTAGACAAATAAATAGGTTGTTGTGAGGGAAAGGATGGGCTAATAGCAGCACGTGTGCCTTCATTCTCATGGTCATCCAGGGAGTTTTCTCAAAAACAGTGGCAGCAAGAGAGTGCTACTATAAACAGTGCTATTAAGAGAGTGCTTCCCTAAACCGTGTTATCAGAATGTCTCCATAAACAGTGCCATCAAGAGAATTCCTTCATAAACAGTGTTATTACCAGTTCCTCCATACACAGTGCTAGAAAGAGGGTACCTCCATACACAGTGGCAAAAAAGAGTAACCTTCATAAACAGCGTCAGTAAGAGAGTGTCTCCATAAATAGTGTCATCAAAAAAGTCTTCTCTGTAAAGTCTGTACCGTAGACAATGCTATTCTCCAGAACCAGCCTCCAACAGCGCCATACAGTCTCTTAAGGCTTTTCTCACTCCTGCACCTCTGTGGACTTTCATCAATGCCAACAAAATGATTTCATGGTGAAAGTCACACACACATATACATAGTTATATTTATGTTAAGTGGTACAAATGCAAGGTTAAGTGTTGGGCCTAACAGATGGCTGCCGGTTTTGTTACATACTCTACCTCTCATGTTTCATTCTCTACTTTTCATGAACTATTAGTAATGGCCATCATTGGTAAGATAACCTTCACATATGACTTGAGATATGTCAGCAGACACGGAAAAGGTCTGCAACAAGTACAGCATGCACAAGTATGGTGCTTTCTCCAATACCGCTATAGTTGACTCTATATAACTGCTGGCACCCACAAGTGATGGCTCATGTGCCCACCATCCCTGTAATGCACTATTATATGGGTTTACCGGAACCACCTATGGAAGCCCCAGCCTGTCCATGTACTACTTCCATGCAATATTATATTTCGCCAGCAGTGGCCGCTGTAGGAAAAATGGTGGGTTGAAGCCAGACCTGCAACGATCAGCCGATCACTGGGCCAACTTCAGTCTGGTGAAAGGTTCTCATGATAAGACAATAATATTCAGGACTGTACATCTATAGGGAACTTCAATACTATTCTATAAATAAGAAAAACTGTCTAAACCTTGTAGCCTTATCTTCAATTCCTCCCTGGTGAAATTAAACCAAAATTGCTTAACTCTTCACCCGCCACGGAGTTGACGCTCAATGTCTGGAGGCATCGGCGGTAGTTATTTCAGAAGTGTTAGACGTGAGAGTGGAAGACCAATATGTTTCATAATAGAATTTCACAGGTTGTTACATTGAAGGAGAACATTTCAGGAGATTATCTTCCGCTCACAAATCCGGCCTTGTTCTCAGATTGTCAATGAATACTCTAATCACTGTTCAGACCGGCGCGGCCGCTCTACAGTCACCGTAAGTAATCGTCTGTTGTGTAGACCAGTAATACACTCCACAAAATGCTGGAAATGGGAATTAACCTGGGAGGATTTTTACTTTTATGTGGATTTTTTTAAATATTTCTTTCAGCTTTGTATTGTTAAGGGGAAAAATACAGTTAACAGTATATGTCTTTCTTTTTTCATCTAAAAATGGCTTAGGATTGTTTTTCTATATTTACAGCCTCCGATCTAAAAAAAAATCCCAATGCAGACCTAGAGATAAATGACAAAATCTGAGCTACCTGCAACCACTATTACGTAATCATATCAGGAATGGCGGAATATGTGACACCTACCACATTGGCCTGGATAGGAGATAACTTTGATCCCAGTCAGTTAGCCTCATAGGTGCTAGTCAATAGAAACTGCAGCATCTAGGATGTTAGTGAGTGGCGGCCCTCTGTGTCATCCGATCAGCCCCCCAGCGACAATATTGTAGGGTGCCAAGTGGTTAAGAAGGCAACCAAGACCTAGTAAAGGCCCCCTAGGTTTGCCATCCAAGTACTACTAAGGTTAACTTGTCATACTGCAGAGTAATGGCATAAAAAAAGCAACCTTCAATAAATGGTGGAATTGAGTTTTTGGCAGAATGGTGGAATATGTGACACCAACCACATTGGCCAGGATAGGAGATAACTCTGATCCCAGTCAGTTAGCCTCTTAGGTGCAACAGTTAATAGCAACTGCGACATCTAGGTTGTTTGCTAGTGGCTGCCCTCATCAGTAGTGTTGAGCGGCATAGGCCATATTCGAATTCGCGAATATTCGCGAATATATGTACGAATATTTGTCATGTCCGCGAATATTCGCATATTCGTAATAGTCTCGTTTTATTTTCGCATATGCAAATATTCGTGTGTGCGAAAATTAACATATACTAAAATTTGCATATATAAAAAGTATCAACGATAATTCGCATATGCGAAATTTAGCATATGCATATTTTCGCATATGCGAAAATTCGCACACCGGTCTCACACAGTAGTATTAGAGCCTTCTTTACACCACATAAGCTGGAAGCAGAGAGGGATGATCACTGTGATGTGTACTGTGAAAAAAAAAATACAAAAACGAATATTCGTAATTACGATTATATAGCGCTATATTCGCGAATATTCGCGAATTCGAATTGCGAATATTCGCGAGCAACACTAATGCTTACCAGGGATCTATGCTTGTGTTGGTGGTAAATGGCCGTGTCCTGTGTCCCCCATCACGCTGCTGGCTTGTTTTTGGGAATTGGCTACTTTTGGTTTCTGTGACCTCCCTCCTACTACAATCCCCAGAATCCTTTGTTTCAAGGTAGGAGGTGACTTTTTTTGCCTCCTCCACATTGGTTTCCCCACCTATTGCAGCACAGCCATGCTCCCTTTGATCACATGACTTGCCAGACATCACCTGACACATAAGCTATGGATACGTGTGATGATGAATCCACACAGATGTGCGCCATAACATCATCAGTAGTGTTGAGAGGCATAGGCCATATTCGAATTCGCGAATATTCACGAATGTATGGACGAATATTCGTCATACATTCGCGAATATTCGCATATTCTCGTTTTATTTTCGCATATGTAAAAATTTGCGAACGCGAAAATTAACATAAGCGAAAATTAGCATATACAAAATTAGTATAAGGGAAAATTTGCATGCGCGAAAATCCACATATGCAAATTTTCGCATATACGGAAATTCGCACACCAGTCTCACACAGTAGTATTAGAGCCTTCTTTACACCACAAAAGCTGGAAGCAGAGAGGGATGATCACTGTGATGTGTACTGTGAAAAAAAATAAATAAATAAATAAATAAAAATATTCGTAATTACGAATATATAGTGCTATATTCGCGAATATTCGCAAATTCGCGAATATGCGATATTCGCGAATAAAATTTGCATTGTGAATATTCGCGAGCAACGCTACTCATCAGCCCCTGCTACAATATTGTAGGGTGACAACTGGTTAAGGCTATGTTCACACATCTGGAATGTCCGCATCGAAAATCACCGTGCAGACATTCCGCAGACTGGGAACGCACAGGAAAGTGTCGTCTCATATAGTGTTGCTCGCGAATATTCACAATTCGAATATTATTCGCGAATATCGCATATTCGCGAATTTCGCGAATATAGCGCTATATATTTGTAATTACGAATATTCGTATTTTTTTTTTTTCACAGTACACATCACAGTGATCGCCCCTCTCTGCTTCCAGCTTGTGTGGTGTAAAGAAGGCTCTAATACTACTGTGTGAGACTGGCGTGCGAATTTTCGCATATGGGAACATTTGCATATGCTACTTTTCGCATATGCGAATTGTCGTTTATATTAATTTTAATGTTAATTTTCGCATACGCGAATTTTTCGCATTTGCGGAAATAAAACCAGAATATTACGAGTATGCACATTTTCGCGAATATATGACGAATATTCGCCCATATATTCGCGAATATTCGTGAATTCGAATATGGCCTATGCCGCTCAACACTAGTCTCATAGATGGCTATGCATTCTGTGCGGATCCCGCAGAAAGAATGGACAGGTTCATTCTTTCTGAAGACATGGAAATCTGAATTTCTGAGCCAGAAACATCTGGAGCGCAAATTCCGCCACATGCACAGTGCAGCAGAATCCCATTGAATACAATGGGACTCTTCTGCTGCGGAATATCCAGTGGAATTCCAGTGCGGAATTCTGCACAGAAGTTCCGTACATGTGAACATGGCCTAAGGTGGCAACCAGGACCTCGTGAAGGCCCCCTAGGCCTGCCATCTAAGTACTTCCAGTACACTCTGCACAGGGTGGGATAGGAAAACAGTTTCAGTGCAATGCTGAAAGCGTTACCCGTCAGATCCCACAAAAGAAAAATAATAATAATTAATAATAATATGTTTTTCAGTACCTAATCCTGACTATGTACATCTAATTTTTATGCCTCTATCACCTATATTTATTATAAAAATATCTCTTTTCAATAGCTGACATTGTTAGAAATCCTCTCAGGGGAAGGGGGCATGTCCATCCCTTGTGGTGGTAGGAGCTGATTGGTGTGTGGTGAGAGGGGGCATGTCCCTCCCTTGTAGTGGTGGGAGGTGATTGGTGTGTCTACTCATGCAGACTTGTCCATAAGTCATCTCTTGTCCATGACTCATGGACAAGCCTGATGTTGCTGCAGGACTGGTTAGTGTCCCAGTAGGTATGGGGACCCCTAGTGGTGGTATTTTCAGGAGACAATTTCTTTATTAAATATTCAACATTTTCCAAAAGGTCTTTAACGTTCATCAGTAATAACATATAAAAGTTTTGGACCTGTGTTTTACATGCAATTATGTTTTTAATTAAAAAATAAAAATAAAAAAGCAGTAAAATATAGCTTTTAAAATAACAAAAATTAAAATATCAAATGGAAAAAGAATAATAATTATGGATGTATTTGAAAATGTAAGGGTCCATGCACACTATAAAATCAGCGGTACTGACGGCGTTAGGACCACGTAGGTATTGTTGGTCTCCATAGTTGACAATTCTGCTCAATACTTTGTCAAAAGAATGAACATCTATGTCGCTGAAATCAACATAGATGTCGAAAAATAAAATCTGATGCCAGAATTTATCGATCCTGGTCACCTTGTCTCTCAAAAAACATGAATTAAAAAAAGTGATGAAAATCATGTGTAACACAACACCATATCTATAAAAGTACAGTTCACCCTGCAAAAAACAAGTCCTCAGAAAACTCAATGTTAGAATTCGGCAGGCTGGAGGTGGATCCTCTGTGTCAGAGAGGGATTGGCGTGGACCGTGTTGGTGGACCGGTTCTAAGTTGCTACTGGTATTCACCAGAGCCTGCCGCAAAGCGGGATGGTCTTGCAGCGGCGGTAGCAACCAGGTCGTATCCACCGGTAACGGCTCAACCTCTCTGACTGCTGAGATAGGCGCGGTACAAAAGGACAAGGCAAGAGCAAGGTCGGACGTAGCAGAAGGTCAGGGCAGGCAGCAAGGGTCTTAGTCAGGGGCAACAGCAGAAGGTCTGGAACACTGGCTTGGGACATACACTAAACGCTTTCTCTGGCACAAGGCAACAAGATCCGGCAAGGAAGTGAAGGGGAAGTGAGGTTATATGAGCAGGGAGCAGGTGGAGGCTAATTAGACAGATTAAGCCAGGCACCAATCATTGGTGCACTGGCCCTGTAAACCTTACAGAGCTGGCGCGCGCGCCCTAGAGAGCGGAGCCGCGCGCCAGAACGTGACAGCCGGGGACCGGAACGGGTAAGGGGCGTGCGTCGTGAATGTCAGTGCAGCGCTCCCGGTCAGCGGGTCTGACTGGGGCGCTGCAGGGAGAAGAATGCCGCGAGCGTTCCGGGGAGGAGCAGGGACCCGGAGCGCTCGGCGTAACACCCAATACATGCAAACATAAAAAGTTATAGAGGACAAAATGTGGCAATGTACAGCTATGTTTTATAAATGTATTTTTATTTAAAAAAATAATAAAAAAACAAATATAGTATTGTATAATAGTACTGACTTGCAGAATAGGGTTAATGTCATAAGGCAGAGTAAATAATGGTAAAAAAAAAAAAAAAAACAATAAAGGGCAGAATTGCGTTTTTAGCCTTTCTTTTTTTTTTTTTTTTTTCTCAATAAATTATACCAGTGTTTTCTCAAACAATGTGTCTCCAACTGTTGCAAAACTACAACTCTCAGCATGCCCAGACAGCTGGGAATATAGGAAACTTTGTAATATATCTTATTATACAAATTGTTTTCCTTATCCTGTTATCAATATTCTTCCCTCCCCTCCTGCCGAACTGTCTCCACTTTGTCTAATGGCTGTTTAGTTTTTGTCCTACAGCTCACTCAGGGATCAAGTTACAAGTAAAAGAAGTCTATGGAGGGGGGAGGAGGGAGATAAAAAGAGGAGTGTCTAGAAACACTGCAGAATAACAGATAGACAGTACAGAAAACTCTAGTAAGAGCCCTCACCCATTACACAGCTTAGACTGCTCATGCTTTACAGAGACTGTGCAGAGAGAAATAAAAGTGCAGGATCTCCTCTCTGTGTGTGCAGTATAAGGTGTCTGTGAGGAGCAACACTATTTACGGCCATTATATAACTTTTATATTGCATTTTATAGCAGATTTATGCTCTGGAGGCTTCATCTATCATTTTCAGTTCTCCCAAAGCTGGTGGACAGAATTTATTTGGTGTCTGCTATACACTGCACTCAAATTGAGATCATGCACTTCTATGTCCCTATACACAGCTTACTTACAGAGTTGTTCCTCTACTTTCTCGGTCTCTCTGCCGCGTGTGTTTACAGGCACTCCCCTCCCATCTCCCTCTTTCAGCTTTCATAGACTTGTATTGCTTGTAATTTGATCCCTGAGTGAGCTACAGGACACATACTGAGCAGACACAGGACAAAACTGAGCTGATTTCTAGAGTGCAAGACAGTGTAACAGTAAGACTAAGTTTCCACTTGTTTTGTTTTTTCTGGCAGTCATTGGATATCTTCCACTGCAGTTTTTGAGCCAAAGTCAGAAGTGGATCCATAAGGGAGGAGAAGTGTAAGTCCTTCCTGTATATGTCCTATTCCTTTTGAGTACATTTCTGGCTTTGATCCAAAAGCTGCAGTGGCAGTATTCCAAAAACTGCCAGAAAAAAAACCAAGTGGGAACTTAGCCTAAGGGGGGGGGGGGGGGGAGGAAGAAGCTTAATGACAGGAGAATGAAGCATTTTTTCCTTTTTATTTGAAAGATTATTACGTATTACCAAAAAGTACAACATATATGCTTATACATTTTTACTCCTTTAACCCCCTCCCCACACACACACACACACTATAGCCACCGGTCAGGAAAATAAAAAATAAAAAGCATTTATTGTTTAATAAGATATATTAAAAATAGAGATGAGCGAACTTACAGTAAATTTGATTCGTCTCAAACTTATCAGCTCGGCAGTTGATGACTTTTCCTGCATAAATTAATTCAGCTTTCAGGTTCTCCCGTGGTGCTGGATAAGGTGGATACAGTCCTAGGAGACTCTTTCCTAGGAATGTATCCACCTTTTCCAGCCCACCGGAGCACCTGAAGGCTGAACTAATTTACGCAGGATAAGTCATCAACTGCCGAGCTGAGAAGTTTGTGACGAATCAAATTTACTGTTCGAGTTTAAGTTCGCTCATCTCTAATTAAAAAGCTTCTTATATTCCCCATTGATCTGGTTGTTGAAATGACAGTGCTCATTCTGCCCCAAAAATATATTTTTCCTTGATGGTGAAGGATTTAAAGGGGCTATCCTATGTATTAAAACTTATCCTCTATAAGAACAGAAGTCCTTCCCCCCCAAGTGACTCTGGCTTTCTCCTGTGAAACGCTAGTCTAGCTTAAGTAACACTTTCCTTCTAGAAGGTACCCGCAAAACGTTTTGCAATATAAAACAGCATAAGACAATGTGAGGAAAAAAAGGTCATATAAAAGACCTAAGCAAAAACCCTGTGGGACAATACAAATAGCCAAAGTGGGACACTACTATTGGTAGTTTAAGAAGTCATAGAGCAGTGATCTCCAGACTGTGGACTTCCATCTGTTGCAAAACTACAAGTGCAAGCATGCCCGGACAGCCAACGGCTGTCCGGGCATGCTTGCACTTGTAGTTTTGCAACAGCTGGAGGTCTACAGTTTTGAGACCACTGCCATATAGGCTTCATGCATAGGACTCCAAAGGGTAGGGTATAGGTGTCTGATCGCGGGGTTCCAACTGCTGGGATCGCGGGGGGGTCGGACTGCTCCTGCATGGCGCCACAGCAGTCTCCAGGAACAGGGTGTGTCGACCCCCGCACAAAGCAGGGCGGACATGCCTCCTCTATGTATCTCTATGGGAAATGGCGATACAGAGAGGGGGCATGTCAGCCCCGCTTTGTGCTGGGGTCGACGTGCCCCGTTCCTGGAGACTGCCGTGCAGGGGGTCAAAGCAGTCGGACCCCCCACAATCAGACCTTTATCCCCTATCTTTTGGATAGGGGATAAGTGTTGCCTGCACTAAAGTACTCCTTTAAAGTATTTTCTTAGGATACAAGGGTGTATCCACCATTTATTGGGCCTGTATGTTCCTTTTCAAAATGTTCCTACAAACACAGAGCTGAGCCCTTACTGCCCCATCAATACCTGGAGAACACAGTCAATACCGAGACTGCAGTCATTCTGGAGACATTGTTCTCCTGAAAATGTATCGAGCCGGAAAATGAACATTCACGCTCAGCAAGTGATGATCTTTACCCAGTGAGACAGAAACCTTCATGTTCATTAGGAACAGGGGACTTTATCAGAATAGACTTCAGCGTACAAACTCTGCTACATACGGTATATGTCAACTTCACTCTGGGATGCACCCTAGGGAAACAATCTGGCTGATATAGTATCTATCCCAGCACTAAGCTTCACACGGCACAGTTCCCTTAACATTTTCTTGCCTGATGTTTTTGTACTGCACCACCCTCTTGTTTTGACCCTTGTCTGTCCTGACTCTATTCCTGGTCCTAATTTTGTACTGCGCTCTCCTCTAGGTTTTGACTCTGTCCATTGTTTACCCTTTGGCTGCTAATTTTGCTACTACCTTGCCCGTATGTTGTTGACCTGGCCTTTTTGTCTTTCCTGATGCCCCGTATACTTCATAGGTTTGGAGACCCTCACCCGGTTGGGGGCCGCCATTTAGAGCAGATAATTTAAGTAGGTAGGGGCAGTGGTTTAGGGCGGGCTCAGGTCTGCTCCCTACCTGACTTGACAGGGTGGCGCTTCTGTGGCTAGTCTATTGTTATAAGGGCTTCTAAAGCAAGTACATTGTTATGGGGTGTTCTGTGGAATATTGTTACGAGGCTATGTTTTGTGCTTTATGTATTTTTCTGGGGCTTCTTTGATTAATATATAGTTAATACGGCAGACACAATGTTATGAGGGCTTCAGTAGCTGGGCCGCTGTTGTAAGGGTTTGCTTTGCATGACTCATTGTTATGGTGGATTCAGTGGCTGACACGATGTTATGGGGGCTTTAGTGGCTCACACTATTGTTATGGGGGCTTCAGACCCTTTGTCTGCTGATTTCGCTACTACCTTGCCAGTATGTTTCTGTTCTGGCCTGTTCGTCTTCCCTGACGCCCCATGCACTTTGATTTGATTTTCATGGGAGGTTTTGTTCCAGGTCCATTGTTATGGGGGCTTTGTTGCTAACCTACTGGTTTGAAAGCCTCTGTTGCTTATTTCTATGGGGACCTCTGTGGTTGATACACATCATATCCCTGTAATATATACATCTTTATGTGACATTTGGGGTTGGTTCATGGGGGCTTCTGTGGTTGATACATTGTAATAGTAAATTATGTAGCTGAAATATTGTTTTGGGGTCTACGGCAGCTTATAAATTGCTATAAAAGCCTCAGTTGCCCCATAACATACAGGGGCTGCTATGGTTGGAACATTGTTATGGGGGCTACGAATAACAAGGTGAGGAAGCTAGTGTGACTGATACATTTTCAATGGGGCTTCTGTGGCTGGTCCAGTGTTATAGAGCTTTTGTGGCTGGCTTATTTTTGGGGGCTTCCATTGTGTATTATAATTCAGTGCTTTTTTGTTTATATATTGTTATGGGGACTTCTGTGCTTGTTACAGTAGAATCTCCCTTAGCGGACACCTCCCAATAGAGGACAGTTTTTAATTCCACAGCAGAGTTCCATAAGACTTAAAGGGGTATTCCAGGCAAAAACTTTTTTTTTATATATATATAAACTGGCTCCGGAAAGTTAAACAGATTTGAAAATTACTTCTATTAAAAAATCTTAATCCTTCCAATAGTTATTAGCTTCTGAAGTTTTCTGTCTAACTGCTCAATGATGATGTCACGTCCCGGGAGCTGTGCATGATGGGAAAATATCCCTATAGGAACTGCACAGCTCCTGGGACATGAGTCATCAGAAAGCAGTTAGACAGAAAACAGCAACTCAACTTCAGAAGCTAATAACTATTGCAAGGATTAATTAAGACTTTTTAATAGAAGTAATTTACAAATCTGTTTAACTTTCCGGAGCCAGTTGATATATAAAAAAAAGTTTTGGCCTGGAATACCCCTTTAATGTATTTACACCTTCCGAATAGGGGACACTCTGAATAGCGCATGCGGACACACCTAATAGGGGACAAAACACTCCCAATAGGGGACAAAATTCTCTCTAATATTGCTTTTTATCATATTTTATAGGTAATTACACTCTGGGGTGAGTACAGGACAGTATTCTGTCCTTTAGAAAGATTTTTGAGCCTTTTTCCCCAATAGGGGACATCTCTCAATAGCCGACACTTTTTAATTCCCTGTGAGTGTCCGCTATTGGGAGATTCTACTGTACATTGTTATAGGGACTTCTGAGGTTGATACATTGTAATAGTAGATTCTGTACTTATAGATAGTGTTGAGCGGCATAGGCCATATTCGAATTCGCGAATATTCGCGAATATATGGATGAATATTCGTCATATATTCACGAATATTCGCATATTCGTTATATTCTCGTTTTATTTTCGCGTATGCGAAAATACGCATATGCGAAAATTAACATATGTGAAAATTCGCATATGCGGAAATTAGTATATGCTAATTTTCGTATATGCGAATTTTCGCACGCCAGTCTCACACAGTAGTATTATAGCCTTCTTTACACCACACAAGCTGGAAGCAGAGAGGGATGATCACTGTGATGTGTACTGTGAAGAAAAAAAAAACGAATATTCGTAATTAGGAATATATAGCGCTATATTCGCAAAATTCGCGAATTCGCGAATATGCGTTATTCGCGAATAATATTCGAATTGCGAATATTCGCGAGCAACACTACTTATAGAGACTTCTGTGGTTGGCCAATTGTTAGATGGGCTACTCATTGTTATGGGGAATTCTAGGGCTATAAGAACTTCTGAGGATTGCACATTGTTATGGGGAATTCTATGGATGGCACATTGTTATGGGGGCTTACTGCCTGGTCAGTTGTTATAGGGGCTGTTATGGCTGATCCATTTTCATGGGGGCTTCTTTAGAAAGTCCAATGTTATAGGGGCTTTTTCAGGTGCCTTATTATTATAGACCCTCTGTGGCTAGCATACTGTTATGGGGGCATTGTTGTGCGTCATAAAGGAACATTGAAAAAGATTAAAGGGGTACTCCGGTGGAAAACTTTTTTTTATTTTTATTTATTTTTAAATCAACTGGTGCCAGAAAGTTAAACAGATTTGTAAATTACTTCTATTAAAAAATCTCAATCCTTCCAGTACTTATTAGCTGCTGAATACTAGAGGAAATTCTTTTCTTTTTGGAACACAAAGCTCTCCACTGAATTATGACCACAGTGCTCTCTGCTGACATCTCTGTCCATTTTAAGAACTGTCCAGAGCAGGAGAAAATCCCCATAGCAAACATATGCTGCTCTGGACAGTTCCTAAAATGGACAGATATGTCAGCAGAGAGCACTGTGCTCACGATGTCAGCAGAGAGCACTGTGTTCCAAAAAAAAAAAGCAGAATTTTCTCATTAGTATTCAGCAGCTAATAAGTACTGGAAAGATTAAGATTTTTTAATAGAAGTAATTTACAAATCTGTTCAACTTTCTGGCACCAGTTGATTTAAAAAAAAATAAAACATTTCCACCGAAAAAAAAAATCAAAAAATAAAACTTTTCCACCGGAGTACCCCTTTAATGTGACATTTGCAGTATTTTTGTTGAGAATCCTCCTCTGGGGGGGGGGGGGTTGCATCTCTTCTTGATATTCAAGGACATGGGGTGCCAGAAAAGGCCCGAATCCCCCATGGCTTTGCCTTCATTTACCTCAGAACAGGACATTATCTCCAAATTTCCTCAAAGCAATGCTGTGCTTCCCGTATCGTGCAGAGAGTAGATGGAGGTCACTCCGTCCTGCCAGCCGCACAGTCTTTAAAGTGTATTTCCAGCTATTTGTTAGAAATGTCTGGAGCTGTGCCTCAGGGCGCCCTATCGACTATTGTCTGCGGTTCATCTGCGCCAATCTGGTCTCCAGGTTTAAAAAAAAAAAAAAAAAAAGGACGATTAATCATATTATTTGCAAATATAATGAAATGGCTGTGGCCGGAGTGCGAATCCAGAAGAATTGGCATAAAGCGCAAAATGTCAGCCCGCTCCTGCCGAAGAACATCTAAGGTGACATCTTTAGACCAGTGTTTCCCAACCAGGGTGCCTCCAGATGTTGCAAAACTACAACTCCCAGCATGCTGGGACACCTGGAGTTGTGGACACTCCGGTTGGGAAACACTTCTTTAGACAGATAGTTTAACCCCTTAACGACCACGTACGTATTTATTTACGTCTGTGGCCGGCTCCCGCAGTATAACGCGCGGTCATGCGGTGACCGCGTGTCCTATCTGGTCGGTCCCTATTGGGGCTATAACATTGCAAAAAAAAAGTGTAAAAAAAAGTTAATAAATGTAATCTTATTAAAGGGGTATTCCAGGTGCTGTGCGTCTACCAGTTTATGCATTACTATCAGGCATACAAAACTATATATGTATTTTTTCTTGGTTCTTTGTGCCGTCTCTTTATGGTCCTTTACTTATGTTTTTATAGATAGTATAATTTTTGTTCAAATAAAGATTAACGATTTTGTATAAAAAAGAAAAAAGGGGGTATTCCAGGGGGAAAAAACTGCTTCTTTTTTTATTTTATTTTTTATATCAACTGGCTCCAGAAAGTTAAACAGATTTGTATATTACTTCTATTAAACAATCTTAATCCTTCCAATAATTATCAGCTGCTGAAGTTGAGTTGTTCTTTTCTGTCTCACAGCAGTGCTCTCTGCTGACATCTCTGCTTGTCTCGGGAACTGCACAGAATAGAAGAGGATTGCTATGGGAATTTGCTTCTACTCTTGACAGTTCCCAAGACACGTGTCATCAGAGAGCACTTAGACAGAAAAGAACAACTCAGCAGCTCATAAGTACTGAAAGGATTAAAAAAATGTAATAGAAGTAATTTACAAATCTGTTTAACTTTCTGGAGCCAGTTGATATATGAAACAAAGTTTTTTCCTGGATAACCCCTTTAAAGGAGAACTCCAGAATATAAAAATTGTCACCCATAACTGCCGGCAGTAAAAAAAATAAAGATGTGCATACCTTCCTTCGCTCCCCCGGGGCCTCCGGTAACCGGCTCCGGTCTCCGCCACGATCCTCTTCCTGGTTGCCGGTGGTCGGCGAGTCATACTACGCTCAGCCAATCACCAGGCGCAGTGAAGTCCCGACTCGGCCGGCGATAGGCTGAGCGGCAGTGTGACCTTTTTTCGGCCCCGGCAGCAGGTGCCGGTGTAGTGAAGAATTTTGTGTCTTGAAGCGTTCTCACACTGCCGCTCAGCCTATCCCCGGCCGAATCGGGACTTCACTGCGGCTGGTGATTGGCTGAGCGTAGTATGACTCGCCGACCACCGGCAACCAGGAAGAGGATCGTGGCGAAGGCCAAAGCCGGTTACTGGTGGCCCCGGGGGAGCGGAGGAAGGTACGTACATCTTTATTTTTTTACTGCCGGCAGTATGGGGGACAATTTTTATATTCTGGAGTTCTCCTTTAACCCCTTCCCAATCCTTAATGTACCGGTACTTCATGGGACGGGTGAGTGGAATGTGGCACAGGCCCACGAGTCAGGTCAGCGTCACATTCGGCAATAGCTTGCAGACGTGCCAAGCAGTAAGCACATCTACTATGACATGCCCCTGACAGTATAGGGAAAGGAGCAAAGTAGGAGAGTGGTACACTGGCACCCCCTACCTGTTGCTTGCTTACTTCATCCCCCAATCCCATTATCCTTCTGCTAAATTTTTCCAATAGATAGGTGGCCTAGCTAGAGCTGTCCTGCCATGCGGAAGACCTGCAGACGTTGTAAGACTAGGTCAACTGCCCAAAACCGAGTATAGCCATACGCAACATGTGCGGTGTGTATGGACGGACTGTAGATCACTGAACCCATGTGGTCCTCAACGTCTTTTTGGATGAGGTGAGAACTCTGCGAGCTCTGCAGCCTACACATTCTGTAGTGGCTGTGCCTGGAATGGAACTGAGATGTAATTTACTGCAATACCAGGCACAGCCACAACCGAATTGATGGCGCTGTCACTAGGAAATAATACACAGGCCACGGCATGTGTCAGAAATTTGCACTCCCTTAATTAAATAATCTGGTAAAAATGGCATGTCCAAAGAATAGGCTATCAGTGTTCAGGTTCTGGGAAACCCAAGGAACAAAACACACCCTACACCCTGGTACCTTACTGCACTCACCCCATCCATTATCTTAAATAAGTTATCCAGGAATAGATAAACATATTCCTTTCTTCCAAAATAAGTACCGGCCTGGCCTTAGAGTGTGTGTGGTATTGCAACATCAATGGGACTGAGCTGCAATACCATACACAACCTGAGGGCAGGTGTGATGCTGTTTTTCCCTTTGTTTTGAAGATATCAGCTCTGTATTGCTAATCCTGGATAAACCCACTTTGAAAGAGACACCACCAAAAAAGAGAAATCATCCTCTTACATCCTCATTTTTTCTTTTGTGCTCCATAATATAACAATTCTGGAGTATCTTCTCTTAAAGGGGTACTCCGGTGGAAAACAATATATTTCAAATCAAAGTTAAACATTTGTAAATTACTTCTGTTTAAAAATCATAATCCTTCCAGTACTTATCAGCTACTTTATACTACCGAGGAAGTTATTTTCTTTTTGAATTTCCTTTCTGTCTGACCACAGTGCTCCCCTGCTGACACCTCTGTCCGTGTCAGGAACTGTCAGAGCAGAAGAGGTTTGCTATGTGGATTTTCTTCTGCTCTGGACAGTTCCTGACATGGACAGAGGTGTCAGCAGAGTGCACCGTGATCAGGCAGAAAATAAATTCAAAAAGAAAATAAATTCCTGTGGAGGATACAGCAGCTGATAAGTACTGGAAGGATTACGATTTTTAAATAGAAGTAATTTACAAATCTGTTGAACTTTCTAGCACCAGGTGATAAAATAAAAATGTTTTCCACTGGAGTACCCCTTTAATGGTAATGCCTAGACGTCAATATGTTCATACATTTCCATAAGGAATTACAGAGGGACAGCACAATGCAGAGAAAAGTATTTACTAGACCTTTCATTCCAGGTGAGCTGACAGGGCTGCTGATTTATGGGGCTTCTTGTTACAATGATTTGTTTCGCGGGCAGATAGGGCACAACAGGGGGTGTCAGAGGTGAAAGCCGCTTCTACTCAGGTGTATAAGGGGGGAATCTCCGATTGGGAAAGACTATGTACTATATATGGATCTATAGATAGTTCGGTACATTACAAGAAAATATTACTAAAAATACAGCTTTAATATATGAATATTGAGTTGATTTCAACTAATTTCCTTCTGCTTGTCTCAGACATGATCTGAGCTTTTCCCTAAACACTTCCCCCCCCCCCCCAATCTGTAGCTTCACTCTTGGCGCCCATGCTGAGACCTACATAGTACAACACAAGCGGCACAATTAATCCCCACTGTGCAGAGATTGCAGTGTTGTTGTCTGCGGCGCAGTGGGGGAAATAACTTACCATGGAAATCCAGGTAAAGAGGGATGAAGAAGAGTTTTCACTGGCAATCAATGCAAGAAAATAGTCACCATTTACGATCCTCTTCTGAGCCCCACCGTGCTACAAAGAATAACAGAAGAGAAATTTCCAATGAACCTGTGACAGGCGTATTTAGATCCAATGGGGAGTCGTTATTGTTAGAAAGTTCTTCTTGGCCATTCTGCACATCTTTGCGCTCCAGCACCACGTTCGTCTTCTAGTTTGGCAGAATGATGTTGGGCAGCACGAGCATGGCACACATGTAGGTCCCCTATTCCCCCTGTGGATAGGGGATAGGTTTTAAAGAAGTGAAGTACCCCTTTTAATGTGCACTGGTTCTTAAGTTCTCAGAATTAATGAATATGCTGGATGAAGATGTTCACAGTATGGTTTTCACACTCTGCAGTGACTTTTGTAAATGATACTCGGAAAGGTCCATCCAGGTAAAACTTCCTGACCTGACCATAGGCCCAAGAAGAAATCAGTGTAATGCAAAGAGGCCCTTGTTTAGCATTCTCCTCTTGGAGACAGGAATTCTGTAGGAAAATATTCTCTCCAAGACACAGACTTGATTTTAGACCTAGTTATAAGACATGTGGTCTAGGTGTAAATACATCAATAGCAGGGGACAGGAAATATACACTTTGCTGGCTGGCTAGATGCAGGAACAGGACTAGGAAATTTGGCAAGAAACAGGCCTAAACTGTTTTTAACATGTTTAGCTTCTCTGCTTCTCCCTGAAGAGAGAGGTTGGACTAGGGAGTTCTCCTGCAATAATTGGCTAGGAGCAGCATGTGACCAAAGCATCATTCTTCTGAACATTAAATGCTAGAAATGAAAACTTTCCTACAATGTATGTTACCTAAAACTAGGAATAAGAAACTGTCATCAGGAAATATGTTATCGAATTAACAGGAAAACATAAACCTTTCCCTGAGTGTGGCCCAGAGCGCTCAACCCAATCTCAAAAAAGTGTATGGTACTTATCTTACAGCACAGGACAGTGGAAAGATCGATCTGATAGATCAATTAATCTATTACAAGCACTCGACTTGCTTATAACAGGCCCGGTTAAAAGAATAAACATAATATTTAAAAAAAAAGAAAAATCTGTCCCCCTTAAAAAAAAAAATCCCAGTTTCCAAATAAAACACTGGTGATACACAGATTTAGTTATTTTAATAAAATTTTTCCTAATGACAAGTTCCTTTAAAGTGAAGAAGCCAGAGAGAAACCATAAGACGTAAAATACAAAGAAACAAGTGCAAAAAGGTGGAAGTAAACAAGAATAAACAGATATTCTTAGCTATAAGTCAAGGACACAGCTATCCAGGGACAGAACACACATCCGGAGTGAGAGTACATTGACTTCCAAACATGGCTGCACTTGAGCAGTCATCATCCACTCCAACTTCTCCATAGTTCCATCACAGTGTTCAAAAGAGCCCTTGAGCGATGGCATCTGTAGCTTTTATATCCTCCATAGGTCAGCAATGCACAAAACTTCCTGAAAGACCAACAACCCACCTTGGTTCCCATGAACAAATGTTTAGACGAGTAAAAATAGTTGTTTCAGACACTGTATAGGAGTATTATTTAGGTATTGTATAGAAGTATTATTAGGATGAATAAGAGAATTATTTGGGTGGGCCCTCTTACAATGAACCATGACTCATTTGATTTGACTTTTTTTTTTAACATATATTGCTCCTCCCCCGATATAGTCTTTTTTTTTCACTTATAGTTTGGCATATGCTGTATATATTCACTGCTCAAAAAAATAAAGGGAACACTAAGATAACACATCCTAGATCTGAATGAATGAACTAATCGTATGAAATACTTTCGTATTTCCATTGAATGTGCTGACAACAAAATCCCACAAAAATTATCAATGGAAATCAAATGTATCAACCCATGGAGGTCTGGATATGGAGTCACACTCAAAATCAAAGTGGAAAACCACATTACAGGCTGATCCCACTTTATGTAATGTCCTTAAAACAAGTCACAATGAGGCTCAGTAGTGTGTGTGGCCTCCACGTGCCTGTATGACCTCCCTACAATGCCTGGACATGCTCCTGATGAGGTGGTCTCCTGAGGGATGCCCTCCCAGGCCTGGACTAAAGCATCCGCCAACTCCTGGACAGTCTGTGGTGCAATGTGGCATTGGTGGATGGAGCGAGACATGATGCCCCAGATGTGCTCAATCGGATTCAGGTCTGGGGAATGGGCATACCAGTCCATAGCATCAATGCCTTCCTCATGCAGGAACTGCTGACACACTCCAGCCACATGAAGTCTAGCATTGTCTTGCATTAGGAGAAACCCAAGGCCAACCGCACCAGCATATGGTCTCACAAGGGGTCTGTGGATCTCATCTCGTTACCTAATGGTAGTCAGGCTACCTCTGGCAAGCACATGGAGGGCTGTGCGGCACCCAATGAAATGCCACCCCACACCATTACTGACCCACCGCCAAACCGGTCATGCTGGAGGATGTTGCAGGCAGCAGAACGTTCTCCACGGTGTCTCCAGACTCTGTCACGTGCTCAGCGTGAACCTGCTTTCATCTGTGAAGAGCACATGGTACCAGTGCCAAATTTGCCAATCTTGGTGTTCTCTGGCAAATGCCAAACATCCTGCACGGTGTTGTGCTGTAAGCACAACCCCCTCCTGTGGACGTCGGGCCTCATACCACTCTCATGGAGTCTGTTTCTGACCGTTTGAGTCGACACATGCACATTTGTGGCCTGCTGGAGGTCATTTTGCAGGGCTCTGGCAGTGCTCCTCCTGCTCCACCTCCAAAGGCAGAGGTAACGGTCCTGCTGCTGGGTTGTTGCCCTCCTACGGCCTCCTCCACGTCTGATGTACTGCCCTGTCTCCTGGTAGCGCCTCCATGCTCTGAACACTACGCTGACAGACACAGCAAACCTTCTTGCCACAGCTCGCATTGATGTGCCATCCTGGATGAGCTGCACTACCTGAGCCACTAGTGTGGGTTGTAGACTCCGTCTCATGCTACCACTAGAGTGAAAGCACCGCCAGCATTCAAAAGTGACCAAAACATCAGCCAGGAAGCATAGGAACTGAGAAGTAGTCTGTGGTCACCACCTGCAGAACCACTCCTTCATTGGGGGTGTCTTGCTTATTGCCTATAATTTCCACCTGTTGTCTGTTCCATTTGCACAACAGCATGTGAAATTGATTGTCAATCAGTGTTGTTCCTGAGTGGACAGTGTGATTTCACAGAAGTGTCATTGACTTGGAGTTACATTGTGTTGTTTGAGTGCTCCCTTTATTTTCTTGAGCAGTGTATATACACACACACACACATATATATATATATATATATATATATATATATATATATATATATATATATATATATATATCTATCAGTAGAAGACCTCAGCACACAAATCCGATTAGGTGAAAAAAATGTGAAATTTATTCCATAATCAGGTGAAAGTTACAGCAACGTTTCAACCAGCTCTCCTGGTCTTTCTCAAGCTTGAGGAAGACCAGGAGAGCTGGTTGAAACGTTGCTGTAACTGTCACCTGATTATGGAATAAATTTCACATTTTTTTCACCTAATCGGATTTGTGTGCTGCGGACTTCTACTAATTTATAGCTACATTTGGACCACTAACCTGGGTCCGGCTCTGCGTGCCCCACTACACCTTTTTTAGGGTGCTGCTCCCCTTGGATTGCTATATATATATATATATATATATATATATATATATATATATATATTATTATTATTATAATTTTTTTTTTTTTTTACATCTTTGAGTTGGTTCTTTTTCCAATATTGCAGACTCTGTTACTCTGCTCTGTGTGATTACGGACCTCAGCAGCTGAGGAGATGAGGTATATATTACAAGGGTGGGAGAGGGGTAATAAGTGTCTTCATACAGGCGTCGTCTACCACAGATGACCCTGAGAGTCTACAGAGTGAAATATCCAATATAGTCATTACCCTCTAAGTATAAGCCTTGCGGGTGGCTTATAGCAGGTTGAATGCAGCCGACACCCGCTCTCAACCTTTATCAACCCATCATTTTCTTACATGGCACATACATAATACGTGCAGAATAATATACGTTGTGATATATTAGAAGGATGGGCCCCTGAGCCGTATATACTCAAAATATATAGCAATAAATCTAAAATACAAATATACAAAATATATGTCATATTAGTCATGGATTATTTAAAGGGGCACTCCGCCCCTAGAAATGGGGGCCCTCTGCCCCTAGATTAGATGTCTGATCGCGGGGGGCCTGCTGCTGTGTACCCCCGCGATCTCGGCTGCGGCCCCCCGCTGACATCACTGCACAGAACTAACTTGCTCTGTACGTAATGACAAGCGATATAGGGGCCAGAGCATCGTGACATCATCGCTCCGCCCCCATTGTGACATCAAGGCCCGCCCCCTTAATGCAAGTCAATGGGAGGGGACGTAACGACCACCACGCCCCCACCTATAGACTTGTATTGAGGGGCGGAACGTGACATCACGATGCTCCGGCCCCTGTATCGCCCGCCATTACGCACAGAGCGTGTTTGCTCTGTGCAGTGATGTCAGTGGGGTGCCGCAGCCGAGATCACAGGGGTCCCCAGCTGCGGGCCCCCCCGCGATCAGATGTCTCATCCCCTATCCTTTGGATAGGGGATAACATGTCTGGGGCGGAGTAAGAATGCAAACCATATGGAAATGTGAACCTGTAACATAATTTGTATACAGGTATTATTTGAGCATTATATAGAACTTTTTCGGGTTGGGAAACACTGATCTAGGCATTGCATAGAGGTATTATTAGACAGTGTATGGGTGTACTATTTAAAGGGGTTATCCAAAAATAGAAAAAAAAAAGCTAATTTATTTCAAAAACAGCTCCACGTCTGTCCCCAGTTTGTGTGTGGTATTACAACACGGCAAATTTTTTTGTACCTGTTTTTTTGTTGGGACATAAACTACGTTGACAGATTTTCTGATATGTGATCCCGACCTTTAAAGGACATTATATGGCAGTATTTTTTGGGGGTATCGCATGGAAGTATTTTTAGACACTGTATGCAAGTAATATTTAGGCATTGCATAGATGTATTATTTGGATACTGATAGTGTGTTAAAAAATAAATAAAAAAAATAAAACAAATACTGAATAACATTTTACTTCTATTTAAAAATAAATAAATAAATATCTCTACTGCTAAAGGAACACTTCATGGCAAAGTGATTGTGTGTTGTACCTAAGTCTGTGTTGTACCTAATGCAGGTCCTTAATGGGGCGGGGCATGACCCATTAATTTTCTGATTGGTGTTTTGTGAATCCTTGTCTTATGCCCCGCCCTTAAAGGGGTACTCCCGTGGAAAACTTTTTTTTTTTAATCAACTGGTGCCAGAAAGTTAAACAGATTTGTAAATTACTTCTATTAAAAAATCTTAATCCTTCCAGTACTTTTTAGGGGCTATTTACTACAGAGGAAATGCTTATCTTTTTATATTTCTCTGATGTCATGACCACAGTGCTCTCTGCTGACATCTCTGTCCATTTTAAGAACTGTCCAGAGTAGGAGAAAATTCCCATAGCAAACATATGCTGCTCTGGACAGTTCCTAAAATGGACAGAGATGTCAGCACAGAGCACTGTGGTCATGACATCAGAGAAATCCAAAAAGATAAACATTTCCTCTGTAGTATACAGCCCCTAAAAAGTACTGGAAGGATTAAGATTTTTTAATAGAAGTATTTAACAAATCTGTTTAACTTTCTGCCACCAGTTGATTTAAAAAAAAAAAAAAAAAAAAATTTCCACGGGAGTACCCCTTTAAGGGTGCATTCCCACCTGACGTATGTTTCTGCATATTTGCTGCTGGGTATTTTCCCACCCATTGACATCAATGGGAAAAAAAAATACGCAGCAGCAAATACGCCAGGTGGGAACGTCCCCTAAAGCTTTGCACTCGGCATTACACAGAGTATCAGTTTTGCCAATTCTTTTTGTTGGAGTTGAATAAATTTTACCGTATTTGTCAGTGGGTATAGCGACATCTAGAGGCCAAGTGTAACATTAAAAAAAATATGTATATTAATAACTAAAATTCTTCCTTTATCTTCAACCATATACACCCACAGCAATGAGGATGATCTGGTTTTAAATTATGATTATTTAAAAAGTGAAATCTAATTATTTAAAACAGTGGTCTTCAAACTGTGGCCCTCCAGATGTTGCAAAAACTACAACTCCCAGCATGCCCGGACAGCCAACGGCTGTCCGGGCATGCTGGGAGTTGTAGTTTTGCAACATCTGGAGGGCCACAGTTTGAAGACCGCTGATTTAAAAGCAGAGATTCTGGATTTCACCCTTGGATTGTGTCTGGTATATACAGGCTCCTTGTGATGGTTTGTCATGAAATAAAGGAACAGCATGAAGCAGCAAGGCTTTCCTGGGTGCGGAATAGATAAATCTTTCTGCTCATCTGCTCAGCAATCTGTTACCGGCATCTTCTTGTATTTTTTATTTTTTTTTCCCTACAATTCAGAACAGGCTGCATCTTCCTATTCCTCTCCCTCATATGTTAATTCGCAGGAGTCCGTCAGACTTTTATAACACCGAGGTAGAGACATTCCGAATCTGTATATTTCCATAGTAATGTAGCGAAAACACATAAAACAAGAAAATGTAATGAGGAAGATAAATCACCAGATCTGATCATCGCTTGTTTACCTGGAGCAGAATGGAATAGAATTGGCTTTGCAGTTAATTCAGGAGTTTTATATTGTTAGAGGCGGCAGCAAAGTTCTGGATGGAGTTTGATCATGGATGTAATAAATCTAGTACAAGATCCGCTCCTCCTACTGTTATTATTATTTCTATTGTTTTTATTTTTGCTATTATTAGCAGGTGTAATAGTATTATTCCTATTTTTATAAGTAGTCATTATTAGAGATGAGCGAACTTACAGTAAATTCGATTCGTCACGAACTTCTCGGCTCGGCGGTTGCTGACTTTTCCTGCATAAATTAGTTCAGCTTTACGGTGCTCCGGTGGGCTGGAAAAGGTGGATACAGTCCTAGGAAAGAGTCTCCTAGGACTGTATCCACCTTTTCCAGCCCACCGGAGCACCTGAAAGCTGAACTAATTTATGCAGGAAAAGTCATCAACTGCCGAGCCGAGAAGTTCGTGACGAATCGAATTTACTGTAAGTTCGCTCATCTCTAATTATTATTATTACTAGTAGTAGTAGTAGTAGTTATCATTATTATTATTATTATTATTATTATTATTGTTGTTGTTGTTGTTAGTAGTAGTAGTAGAAATAGTTAATTATTATTATTATTATTATTATTATTATTATTATTAATAATATTATTATTATGTACTTCTACTACTACTACAATTATTATTGCTGCTATTATTAATAGTATTTGTAATTGTAGCAGTAACAGTATTACTGATATAATTACTAATATATATATATATATATATATATATATATATATATATATATTTTTTTTTTTTTTTTTTTTTATTATAGTCATTTAATTTTTATTGTTAGTAATTATAGCTGTAAGTAGTATTAGTATCCCTTTCCCTTGGCATGCCTTTTTTGGGCTTAAAGGGGTACTCCGCTTCTCAACAAACTGTTCGGAATGCTGGAGCCAGCGCCGGGAGCTCGTGACATCATAGCTCCATCCCTCATGACGTCACTCCCCACCCCCTCAACCCAAGTCTATTGGAGGGGGCATCACGCCCCCTCCCATAGCCTTGCATTGAGGGGGTGGGGCGTGACATCATGAGGGGGTGGGGCTATGATATCACGAGCTCCCGCTGCTGTTTGTTCCAAACACTGAGCAGTGGAGTACCCCTTTAATGCCCAAGCAATTATTATTATTATTTATTTATTTTTTTATATTTTTTGCTTTTTCATTTTCACCTTCCAAGAGCCATTACTATTATACTTTTACGTTGACAAGGACATATGAGGGCTTGTTTTTTGCAGGACAGGTTGTACTTTTTAATGCCACTATTTTGAGGTCCATATATCTTATTGGCTAATTTTTATTAACTCTTTTTTGTTGGTCAGATGAAAAAAAATTGATTTTCTCATAAATTTGTTGCATTTTAAATTTACACCATTCCGAGTATGATAAAAATATTATTCTGATAGCCAGTATAATTACAAGGAAACCAAATGTATATAGGACTTTTATACTACATTGCCATATTAGAAACATTTAAGAAAAAAATATTCTAATTATTGTCGTCACAACTAACTTTTCAATTTTTCCCCTGACGACGCTACATTAGGACTCATGTTATATGAGAAAAGTTTTTATTGGTACCACTTTATTCATTTATTTATTTTATTTTATTTATTTCTTTATTTAATTATTATTATTATTATTTATTTATTTATTTTTTTGGGGGGGGGTGTTAATTATACATTATTTTATGTATATTTTGGAAAACTCTTTTAGAGACTGGTATTTTCCCAAAAATATGGGTCTTTCAAATTGCAAAGGTTGTCCGATAACGAAACCTATTTTCAACTATCAACTATCTAATAAATGAAGATAGGATGGACGTTCAAAAAGTTTCTACATTTTTATATTTTCGATGGAAATCGTAAAGCTAAGTAGTAATCAGTCATTTCTTAGCGTGTCATGTGACTTGCGTCGCAAAGAAGTGTGACTATGTAGAGAAGTGAGGTCATTTTTTATTTTTTTTTAAAGTAATTTGCTTTGAAAGAAATTTAAGTTAAAAAAGTGCTAAAACTTTATAAACGTCCTTCGTATATTGGGGAACATATATTGAACATAAGGTTATTTTACCACCTTTCTGTGGTCTTTCATGCTTTCTTTCTGGTTTTGATACAAACTGTCTGCTTTGTTGTGTTCAGCCAAACGTCCCTATGTTGTATACACCCTGTAACACAATTGTACCCAACCCAGTCCTTAAGACCCACCAATACTCCCTGTTTTTTTCAGATACCTCATTGGAAAATAAACATGGTAAAATTGAAATACTGGACAGTTGTTAGGTCTGGGGACCACTGCTTTAACAGACTTCCTGTTCCTGTGTACAAGACACTCTAGCCAGGAATTCAGCCAACTCTATTTCCCTTCTACTACACTTTTTTGACTTTGTGGGAGGGAGATCCAGTTGGCTGAAATCCTGGCTAGAGTGTCCTGTAGGCAGGAATCGGAAGTCTATTACAGGATGTACACCAGGCACGTTGGGCTGAAGTCAACAGAGCAGACAGTTTTCGCCAAAAGCAGAAGAAAAGCATGAAAGACCAGGTAGTAAAATAATCTTATTGACCAACATATGTTCATTTATTAGACAGTTCTACTTTGCCCCCTTTTTAGCCAAATACATTTTTTCTATTTCACTTTAGCACTTGACCTAGGAGCTTACAATTAAAATGTGTTCCCACCAGGTGTTGCATTCTCCTCCAGATTGCCCTGGTATAGTTTCCCATTTGAAGACATTGTTTCTCAGTTTACCGCACAGAGACGCACGTCTTGTAAAACATGTACACCGGGGTCAGGTTTAGCACCCCAGGAAAGGCGTCTGATTATCCGCTGCTGGGAAAAAGAGCAAATGGCAACATTAAAGTCTCCAATGTTAATTACAGAAAGAAACTTCCAAGAGACACATCGAACCTCACATCTAATTTGTTTCATTTGTCACACACCCTGGAGTCGAGGTTGGAATAATTGTCGTGTTGCCTGCCTGTGTGATCCCTGCACCCTGTAGTTAACAACTGCTGTTCCCGGCCATATGGAAGTCGGCGTGCCAGTTATCTGGAGGATTTACAAATGACTTTGGTACGTGTGGCGCTGGCTCCGAGCTTTGTGGATTTTGTAAACAAGGGGGATTGTTACTCTATGGATACGATCCAGCCAAGTCAGCGATTAATTCACAGCTATAAATGCTTGAGTGTTATGTTATAGTGGCGGTAATAGGATTCCATGCCGGTAATAGCTTTAGGAAGCGCCCTACCTGTAACTTTTTCCCTCACCTTCAGTAAATCAACCTTCTTTCCTGCCGATCCTCTTACATAGCTCTTGATGTCTTCTTGTGCTAACCCTCTACACGTCTACCCCAACATTGACCAGTTTAGTGGTCCAGCTGGTTCTCCCCGGTTGTTGATGCTATAGCCAAATTTGGCAAACCAGGGAGAAGCATTGCCTTACCCAGTCGTCACTTGCGTGTTTTGTGTGATCTTCCCCTCTACCGCTCATTCGGATAGCTGTCTCAACCTCCTCCTTCCTCTTCCTTCTGTGACCACTGCTTTCCAACCCAGTATGGTGGATGTTTGCTGGTTAGAGGAACCTGTAGCTAAACATTTTCAAGCCACCCCTGCTCCACATGGGAGGCTGACCTTCACTTACGTACCCACAGTGCCACAAGCCACCAGGGCAGCACCATTGTGTGCTAACCCTGTGCACACTAGCCGCAACACTGATTATGGGCCCCAATTTAGGCTCTCAATTGGAATCTTCCTTTCTTTGTAGCTGTTTGGTTCTTCTACTTTCATCAGATTGCATTATCTCTACGGGAGCCGAATATATAAAAGTTATACACCTCCCCTCAAGCTCTGTTTGTATACTACTGCTGCAATTTCTACGGGAGTAGAATATATAAAAGTTATACACCTCCCCTCAAGCTCTGTTTGTATACTGCTGCTGCTATCTCTATGAGAGCAGGATATATAGTAGTTATACACCTCCCCTCAAACTCTATCTGTATACTGCTGCTGCTATCTCTCCGGGAGCAGGATATATAATAATTATACACTTCCCCTCAAGCTCTATTTGTATACTGCTGCTGCTATCTCTATTATGGACATTTATCAAGGGGTTTAGTCAGGTTTTCTTTACTATAATTGTCGCAAAATTGTCACAACTGCGACTACGCGATTTTTCGTGCGACATTTTGACTGGAAAGTGAGAAAAGCAAGTTTTCAATAATTAACAACGTAGTAATAATTTTAAAATGGACTACGGGTAGTCAGGTATTTATTAACTGCGACAGTCGCAACTGCGCAAAAAAAAGTCGCAACAGGGTTAATGGCTAGTACACAGCTGTCATGAATCCTCCTATAAACATGAATGGAGGGGGCATGGTGGCTGTGCTCACCAGTCATCCGTCATGGAGATAAGTTCGCTCTATGCACTGACTGGGGTGCCGCGGTGGAGATCACAGGGGTTCCCAGCGGCTGGACCCCGTGATCAGGCATGTCTAGCTGCGGAGTACCCCTTTAAAGGAGAACTCTAGCCAAGACTAACTTACCTATGGATATAGAATAAGTAGCTGATTGCGGAGAGTCCAACCGCTGGGATCTCTGCAATCACCAGCAGCTTAAATAGTTGATCAGGTGCAGTGATCAAACTCCATTCCCTCTCTTTGCAAAGCCAGAGAATTAGTGGAAAATGTAGGTGGCATTAGGAATCCATACCAGTGATGGAATTGCATTACTAAAACAGGTAAGCACAAGACATACACAAGAACATTTTTCTCTAAGAATAGCCTATGCTGCACTATATAAGTGAAAAAAAGGTTTGGATGACATTAATGTCTTTTTATTTATTTTTTAAACCAATCAAATGAAGACTCGGTCAATAAATCGCTAAATGAGCAGACATTCAAAACCGCAACTCACCACTTTGGTCTCTTTATGGCTAAGTTTCCACTTGTTTTTTTTCTGGCAGTTTTTGGAATACAGCCACTGCAGTTTTTAAGCCAAAGCCAGAAGTATATTCAAAAGGAATAGGACATATAAAGGAAGGACTTACACTTCTCCTCCCTTATGGATCCATTTCTGATTTTGGCTCAAAAACTGCAGTGGCAGATATCCAAAAACTGCCAGAAAAAAAGACAAGTGGAAAATTTGCCTATCACTGTCTTGTTTTTTATTATTTTCATTTTTTTATAATGTTACATTAAAACTTTATTAACATATAGATATGTGTGTAAGACAAAACAAAACAGGGAATGTAAATATGTTGCCTCTGGGGGTAAAAGAAAAGGATCCCCTGGTGATGTAAAAATCATTAGTAATCAGTTGTTTCCATTTCTTTGTTTTCCAATTCCCTTCTGCATCATCAAAACCATGGCAGTGCCCATCCCATTGTTAGCAGATGTAAATTTTTGCTAAACTATGTTTAATGCATACTTTTTGAATGACTTTAACCCCTTAAGGACTCAGCCCATTTTGGCCTTAAGGACTCAGACAATTAAATTTTTACGTTTTCATTTTTTCCTCCTCGCCTTCTAAAAATCATAACTCTTTTATATTTTCATCCACAGACTAGTATGAGGGCTTGTTTTTTTGTGCGATCAGTTGCCCGTTGTAATGACATAACTCATTATATCATAAAATGTATGGCGCAACCAAAAAACACTATTTTTGTGGGGAAATTAAAACGAAAAACGCAATTTTGCTAATTTTGGAAGGTTTCGTTTTCATGCCGTACAATTTACGGTAAAAATGACATGTGTTCTTTATTCTGAGGGTCAATTCGATTAAAATGATACCCATTATTACATACTTTTCTATTATTGTTGCGCTTAAAAAAAATCACAAACTGTTTAACCAAATTAGTACGTTTATAATCCCTTTATTTTGATGACCTCTAACTTTTTTATTTTTCCGTATAAGCAGCGGTATGGGGGCTCATTTTTTTGCGCCATGATCTGTACTTTTTTTTCGATACCACATTTGCATATAAAAAACTTTTTTAATATATTTTTAAATTTTTTTTAAAATAAAATGTATTAAAAAAGTAGCAATTTTGGACTTTTTTTTTTTTCGTTCACGCCGTTCACCGTACGGGATCATTAACATTTTATTTTAATAGTTCGGACATTTACGCATGCGGCGATACCAAATATGTCTATAAAAAAAAAATTACGCTTTTTGGGGGTAAAATAGGAAAAAAAACTGACGTTTTACTTTTTTTATTGGGGGAGGGGATTTTTCACTTTTTTTTTACTTTTACATTTTTTTTAAATTTTTTTTTACACTTGAATAGTCCCCATAGGGGACTATTCATAGCAATACCATGATTGCTAATACTGATCTGTTCTATGTATAGGACAGATCAGTGTTATCGGCGATCTTCTGCTCTGGTCTGCTCGATCTCAGACCAGAGCAGGAGACGCCGGGAGCCGGAAGGTGAGGGGACCTCCGTGCGGCGTTCTGAATGATCGGATCCCCGCAGCAGTGCTGCGGGCGATCCGAACATTCATTCAAATCGCGCACTGCCGCAGATGCCGGGATCTGTATTGATCCCGGCACCTGAAGGGTTAATGGCAGACGCCCGCGAGATCGCGGGCGTCCGCCATTGCCGGCGGGTCCCTGGCTGCGATCAGCAGCCGGGATCAGCCGCGCATGACACGGGCATCGCTCCAATGCCCGCGGTTATGCACAGGACGTAAATGTACGTCCTGGTGCGTTAAGTACCACCGCACCAGGACATACATTTACGTCCTGCGTCCTTAAGGGGTTAATGTATGGTGTGTGATCCCTTTGATATCCCTAGTCACATTTCAAGAGTGGAATATTGACTTACAGTGTAGCCCCCAATAGGTGGCACTAGAGAGACAGCTCTTCTTTCTTATCGCTTCTCGGCCTTTTGGCTAAGATCAAGTGTAGTATCTGTTCTTATCAGTTTCATGCCGGTGGCAGGCGATGCCGGTGTGGAGCTGGTGGGGATGGGTGCTGCATGGTAGGGGGCAGGTGTACCGAGGCGTTCTGGGGCTGGTTCTGAGGAATCAGTTAGACGACTGCCCTGATGTGACCTGTCTCCTCCGAGTCTCGCCATGAGGCTGAGAGGGTCTTGATCCGAGGAACTTTAGTTGAAGCACGGGCACCATGATCTCTTCACCTTGTGGCACTCACCTCTTGATTCCCGGCCTTCTGGCTAGGATCAGAGAAATTTTTATAGATCCGGCCGTATGTCCGGGCAGTATATCTGCACACATTCACTTATTTATTTATTTTTGTCTCACTGTGTCACTTTTTGCGTGTTGTGTGTTCACAGGATTTGTCAGGATGCGGTAGCCCTTCTAGGTGTCCCTCCTGGTGGTCTAGGGGAGGTGTGTGTGGCCATTAGGTTCCGCACCTCCCTGCAAACACCCCGGGTACTCCTGCTTTGGCAGGGTACCTACCGTTATCGGCTCTGCGGGCAGATACCTTGGCTAACGCCAAGGGGGATGCCGGGAGCATTTGTGGTCCCTTAGTAGCTTCGGTGAAAAAGGGACATCGAACCTGGAACCTCGCAGGTACCTTTCGGTCCGGAGGCGAAGGGTAAGGTTTGTTGGGGGGGCGTCTCTCCTATCGGAGAAGGGCTTGCGATAGACCGCATCCTTTGTGCACCTTTTTTTTAGTGTAACACATTTGCACTTTTTCTTGCACTTTGGGTGATTCGAGAGCACGTTCCTCTGCTCTTAGAAGAAAAAAAAAAAAAAAGAGACAGCTCTTCTTTCTTCTAGAGCGCTAATTTGCATAACCTTTTCCCATGAAACATTGCTTGTACGAATCGGAACAATGAGAAAGCTTCTCCTAGGTCAATGTTTTCCAACCAGGGTGCCTCCAGCTGTTGCAAAACTACAACTCTCAGCATGCCCGGACAGCCGAAGGCTGTCCGGGCATGCTGGGAGTTGTAGTTTTGCAACAGCTGGAGGCACCCTGGTTGGGAAACTCTGTATTAGATCATATATTCTATACAGTCTCGATGCTTAGACATAGACAACTCTCCCGTTGAGAGTCTATGACTATCTGTAACCGAATCCTTTAAGGACTACATACAGCACAATGACTATTTTCTCCCTGTTGTCTCGCCAGACATCCCCATCATTTCTGCATATCTCCGCTCTCCTTATCAGTTTCCTCCTCCTTTAGGAAAATTTTCAGTACATAATGTGACCGATATGAAAGGCAGCGATAAAAATGAAACGTTTCTATCTGTCTGGCAGTGACATTTAAAATGGCACATCTCCCTCTTATGGTTTATGATGCCAGCCGAGGTTCTGAGAAGAAAGATACTGCCTCTTATTTTATGTCGGCCATCCATAAAATTATATTTATCTGCTCCTAATACGGCAGGAGAAGGTGAATCTCTTCTCGGCAAAAGCCTCGGTGACGGTAAGGTTTAACACGCGAAAAGTTTTTATTTGTGATAGGGGCATAAAGAACACAGAATAAAAAAGAAAGTGCATGAAACTCATACGGCCTCGTAAATTTTACCGCGTACTTCACCCGAAACACGTGACCGCGCTCTTATACCGTTAATTTAAAGGAAGGCTTCATTTTGAACGACTTCTTTTGCGGGATCGATTTAATCGTTCTGTTAGGTAACTCAGCTTTGAACTACATTCACACTCGAAGTTAAAGGGGTACTCCGACGGAAAACATTTTTTTTATTTATTTTTTTTAATCAGCTGGTGCTAGAAAGTTAAACAAATTTGTAAATTATTTGTATTAAAAATGTTTTATCCTTCCAGTACTTATTAGCGGCTGTATACTAAAGAGGAAATTATTATTTCTTTTGGGATTTATTTTCTGTCACAGTGCTCTCTGCTGACACCTCTGTGCATTTTAGGAACTGTCCTGCGCAGCATATGTTTGCTATGGGGATTTGCTCCTGCTAGGGACAGTTCCTGACATGGACAGAGGTGTCAGCAGAGAGCACTGTGGTCGTGACAGAAAAGAAATCCAAAAATAAAAGAATTTCCTCTGTAGTATACAGCCGCTAATAAGTACTGGAAGGATTAAGATTTTTTAATAGAAGTAATTTACAAATATCTTTAACTTTCTGGCACCAGTTGATTTAAAAGAAAAAAAAAAAGTTTTCCACCAAAGTACCCCTTTAGAGAGTACCTGTCACCAAATAAACTGTTTTAAACTAACTCAGGCTCTGTTTCCTAACTACTCCTAACACCCCTCCCACCCTTAAAAAGCTGTGTATCTTACCATTCTTTTTTCTCACATAGTGCAATTTCCCAGCAGGAGAAAGTGGGCAAATCCCAGCAGACATGACATCACTGAAGCCTTCTGAGGGACCACTTCCGCCCTCACATCGTTGCAGTGCTGTGATGAATAAAAGACCTCAGGCTCTGTGCATGTTTCAGTCTGTGTTGCTATTGTTAAGGATGGGTTAATGTGAGGCCTTAAACTGTGAGTGACTACCGCTGTGCTATTTTGCCGAGTGTCGACATAAGCAATTTCACACCAAACAAGGTTGGTATAAATTCCCTCCTCAGTACTGACTCCAGGGAGTTCTGTTTATTATCCGGAAATCACATTAGTTTTTACAATTTGATACAAACTATGCATCAAATCATCATTTTATATGCTGATTGGTCATTTGAGCGTGGTGTAGCATAAGTCATTTATGTTGCAAGGTCTCTAGCTTGAGATTTTTCCATCCTTCCACAAAGCCCAATGTTTGGACTCCATCTCAAGGTTCTAGTCTTAATTACGGACAAAGAGCAGCTGAAATGCTTTGAATTAAGGAAAGCAAAGTTCTTCTGCAATATTTAGCAATAGCATATAGGATTTAATAAAGGCATATGCGTATAGATGTATCGATCAATATCTCAGAATATTATAGACCCAACACTATCAATGAGGCTCTCCTGCAGGTTTCAGTCTGTGCAGCTTCTTGTGAGAATCTGTGGAGCTTTCACTTTCTGTGCAGCTGTCAATCAAGCTCAGTGCAGATAAACACTTTCTGAGCTTGGACTCCTGCCAGGCTGGGAGGAGACCAAACTCACTGTATTAATTGTGGTAGAGAACAGAATAGAGCCACCTAGTGGCTGCTTTTTTCTATTACATTTTAAACATATTTATGTTGATAATTTTAAAAGCAAGTGAATGGGAAAGTGTCTGCTAATTATACAAGGAACACTATATTAAAAGTTTTATTTGGTGACAGGTACTCTGTAAAGTAAAAATATTGCTGGTTGTATGTGAAGACGTATCTGCGGTTTAGCTCTGAAAACCTAAACTTGGTAAAAAGATGTGCTTTAGCGGTTTTATGGTGATTTGCATAATCACCATAAAATAATGTCTCCTTTGTCATACCTCATCAGTACCATGGCCCCTTTGTGCCCTCACACATTACCATGGCCCCTTTGTGCCCTCACACATTACCATGGCCCCTTTGTGCCCTCACACATTACCATGGCCCCTTTGTGCCCTCACACATTACCATGGCCCCTTTGTGCCCTCACACAGTACCATGGCCCCTTTGTGCCCTCACACAGTACCATGGCCCCTTTGTGCCCTCACACAGTACCATGGCCCCTTTGTTCCATCACACATTACCATGGCCCCTTTGTGCCCTCACACAGTACCATGGCCCCTTTGTGCCCTCACACATTACCATGGCCCCTTTGTGCCCTCACACAGTACCATGGCCCCTTTGTGCCCTCACACATTACCATGGCCCCTTTGGGATACCTCATAGTAACATGGCCCCTTTGTGTGCTCACACAGTAACATGGCCCCTTTGTGTGCTCACACAGTAATTTGGCCCCCTTTCACGCCCACATTGTAACATGACCCCTTTGTGCCCTCACCCAGTAACATTTACCACATTGTGTAACATGTACAGTAGACACAGTAACAAGGCCTTCTTTGTGCTACCTCATAGTAACATGGCCCCCTTGTGCCCCCACACAGTAACATGGCCCCTTTGTGCCCCCACATTGTAACATGACCTCCTTTGTTTCTCCTCAAAGTAAAATTGTACCCTTTGTGTCCCTACACTGTAATATAGCCCTCTTTGTTCCTCCACATAGTAATACTGCCTCCTATGTGCCACCCATACAATAGCATGGCCCCTTTGCTCCACACAGTAAAGTGGCCCCCTAGTTAGCACTGCTTTTTACATTAATAAATAAATAAACAGAAACTAACTATTCCCTATAACCACCATGAATCCTTTATTCCATTACAGCTACCTGTGCAATGCAATGATAAAGCATTGTGCCATCTGTGCCAGAAAGAAAATACCACTTATAGGTCACAGGCCTAAAGTAGCCTGCAGCCTAGAAGAGGAAGTGACATGCCAGAGAGCCAATGGCTCTCTGCTCAACCACAGTTTTTAACAGCGTCTGTGTTTTAAGGACACACATCTAATTTAAAGTGGTAATGACCGGGGGAAATGCACTGGATGTGAAGGGCCCCATAGCAGGTGCATGATTTGCCTCAATTGTCCCATACACAAACAATTGCCTATTTGTAGGTAAGGGCCCCACCTGTTGTTATGTGGGGACCTCTGCTGCCCATAGAGTCCAGTGCTCATGTATACTTTGAGGACAGAACATAATAATGTCTATGCGGACAGTATACACCTTTCTATTCATCCTGAATGCAGTAAGACCTTCCACCACAGCTGCCCTTAATCTTTCAAGCATCATTTGATCAGACGTCGAGATGTTTCACCGGAGTGAGACTTTTAGTGTTTGCTCCATAAAAGCTGCAGTGAGTGGGGGGGATTATATCCATCAGAGAGTCATTATAGCAGAACGCACTGCAGTACGGCGCTGTTTACAGGCTATTATTGGATTATAAACATGACAGTTAATGGCGGCTCCTCTGTGACGACGCGTTCAATGGTGTAATCAAATACTCGGAATATACCCAAAGTGGAAAGTCAATTTTATTTATATGTCTGGAAAGCTGAAAACACAAATAAGTGGGCGATCGCTGTCTGAGGGGATTGAAGGAAGCTCTGCGAAGCTAACTGCAAACTGTAACGCAGTGTCCCGGTACCCCTCTACGTGGAACTATAGCATATAGGTTGTAGGATGGCTCTAGATTGTATCTTGCCGGTTTCATCCTGTCTGGGTATCGTGAGTAAAAAATGCTAAACGCATAATTTATTGCTTCACTCTGTTTAACATGTGCTTACATGAGGTATTAAAGCATTACTGTTACTTATATAAACTTTTGACATGTTGTGCAGTTTGTATCACACCGGATCTCAGCCCTGACACCTACTGCGATCGTGAGCTATAACTGAGTGCAGGGGCGGACACAGACAGCATAGGGCCCCTGTGCAAAGAACGTATCTGCCCCCCCCCCCCCCCCATACATCAATTGTTCAGGTAGGAGATAAATATGAGATATGAGATAGATAGACAGATAGATATGAGATAGATAGATATGAGATAGATATGAGATAGATAGATATAGATAGATAGATATGCGATAGATAGATAGATAGATATATATGAGATAGATAGATAGATAGATATGAGATAGATAGATAGATAGATAGATAGATAGATAGATAGATGATTGATAGATATGAGATGGATATAGATAGATTGATAGATAGATAGATAGACAGATAGATATGAGATGGATATGAGAGATAGATAGATGTGAGATAGATAGATGTGAGATAGATAGATATTAGATGGATAGATAGATGATAGATAGATAGATAGATAGGACATGGATATATTTTTACCAACCAGGGTGCCTCCAGATGTTGCAAAACTAAAAAAAAACTACAACTCCTGGGCCTTTGGCTGTTGAGGTATGCTGGGAGTTGTAGTTTTGCAACAGCTGGAGGCACCCTGTGGGATGGATAGATCGATAGGTAGGTAGATAGTGTTTTCCAGCCAGGGTGTCTCCAGCTGTTGCAAAACTACAACTCCCAGCATGCCTGGACTGTAGTTTTGCAACAGCTGGAGGCACCATGGTAGGAAAACACTGATCTATGCCCAGTCAATCTATCTATCTCAGTGTTTACCAACCAGTGTGCCTCCAGCTGTTGCAAAACTACAACTCCCAGCATGCCCGGACAGTCTTTAGCTGTCCGGAAGTTGTAGCTTTGCAACACCTGGAGGCTCCCTGGTTGGGAAACACTACCTTAATGGATTAATGATAAATAAACAAGCAGTGTGTCCACATGTTGTGGCCCCAGAGGGGTCACTTTCCCTGCTCCGGTGTCCACAGGTCCCCTACAGGTCACATTACAATAATTTTTTTTTGAAAAATCGCGGCAAAAATGGCCGAAATTTTTCCCAAAAATTGTTCTTGTAATGTGACCTGTAGGAGACTTCTGGACACCGGAGCAGGGAAAGTGACCCCTCTGGGCTGCTACCCCCCAGCCCCAGGCAAACTGCTAGTGAGGAGAGAGGCAGGACAGGGGACATAACTTCCCCTCACAGCCGCTCTGCTCCTCGGAGGCCGGTCAGCTCTCAGCCTCCGTCCTCTTCCTGTGCTGGGGGCGGAGCCATGAATCAGATCCCTTCATCCCTGCGCTACTGCCTGTCTCCCTAATGATACCGGAGCAGGAGCAGCGCAGGGATTGTAAAAAAAAGAATAGCGCTTGTCTGAGTGGGGATCGGGACAACTGTCCTGGATCCTCACCAGCTGCACCTCTCTCTCAAGGGGGCCCTTGGCCAGTGCCTGAGGGCCCATATGTAGTGGCGGGCCCCTGTGCAGCTGAACATGCTGCACATGTGATTTGTCCGCCCCTGATCTGAGTGTGCGAGTTTTAGAGACTATAATAGAGTGCATCAATCGGGTCTGGTGGCCAGCCGAGAAATAAAGCACCCACTTTAAAGGGGTACTCCGAACGCAGAAGCCGGGAGCTTGTGATGTCATTGCCCCGCCCCTTCATGCTGTCACGCCACACCCCCTCAATGCAAATCTAAGGGAGGGGGCATGACAGCCGTCACGCCCCCTCCCATAGACTTGCATTGAGGGGGCGTGGCATGACATCATGAGGGAGCGGGACTATGACATCTTGAGCTTCCGGCGCCAGCTCCAGCGTCCGAAACAGTTTGTTCCAAATGCTGAGCAGCCTAGTTCCCCTTTTATTTTCTCTGTCCTGCCCCCTCTGGTGGATCCTGTGTAAAAGTGTATGAGAAGCAGATGACCTACACATTCCCCACAGGCTGCTAGAACATTCTAGAGAGTTCTGTAAGAGGATTTCTCTAGTCTTACCCTCTCTCACCTAGAACCACGCTACTGTAGTCTAGACCAGGCACAGGCAACCTTCGGCACTGCAGATGTTTTGGACTACATCTCCCATGATGCTTTGGCAACATTTTGGCTAGAAGATGGATTTTGACATTCCCAAAACTGTAAATGCACTACATTTTGTACACAAAAATTTCATGCAGAAAATCCTCAACTTTGAACGCCGCGTCTAAAGGGTTAATAGCGCGCGGCACAGCGATCAATGCCGCGCGATATTAGCCACAGGTCCCGGACGTTGTTAGAGGCCGGGCCCGACCCTCTATGAAGCGGGGCCACGCCGTGGCCCCGCGTTATAGATCGGAAGCCGACACATGACGTTCCAGAACGTCATGTGTCCTTAAGGGGTTAAAGGGGTACTCGGGTGGAAAACACATTTTTTTTTAGAATCAACTGGTGCCAGAAAGTTAAACAGATTTGTAAATTACTTCTATTAAAAAATCTTGTTCCTTCCAGTACTTATCAGCTACTTTATCCTCCAGGGGAAGTTGTATTTCTTTCTGGAATTCTTTTCAGTCTGACCACAGTGCTCACTGCTGACACCTCTGTCCATATCAGGAACTGTCCAGAGTACAAGCAAATCCCCATAGCAAACTTCTCCTGCTCTGGACAGTTCCTGATACGGACAAAGGTGTCAGCAGAGAGCACTGTTGGACAGACTGAAAAGAACTCCAGAAAGGAATACAACTTCCTGTGGAGCATACAGCAGCTGATAAGTACTGGAAAGTAATTTACAAATCTGCTTAACTTTGTGGTACCAGTTAATCAAAAAAATAAATAAAAATTTCCACCAAGTACCCCTTTAATAAGATTTTGAAGCCACGTCGACTGTGTACAAGGTCTTTTCCTAGATCAGCACCAACACCCTTTCAGATTAGACCAGTGGTCTTAAACTGTGGCCCTCCAGATGTTGCAAAAGTTCAACTCCCAGCATACCCAGACAGCTGTGGGCTGCAGCCAACGGCTGTCCAGGCATGCTGGGAGTTAAGATTTTGCAACATCTGGAGGGCCATAGTTTGAGACCACTGCATTAGACTTTATCTTCTTGTAAGAAGGGCACCTGTCAGTCTCTAAGGGGGTACCCAGCTTCATCTTCTTTTTTTTTGGGAAACGCAGGTTCAAATACACTACTTCTATATATAGAGAGGTAGATGACAAGACAGCTATAGTGTGTTTGGGTAGGAAGGAACTAGGACTAAACTGTTCCTGCTGTTTGCCTTCATGTGATAGCATAAGATCAGATGAAATACTATTTCCCATTAAAAAGAACCAGTTGATGTATTGAAACTTACAGGCAAAGTATGTAAATGAGCTCTCTTCCAGAAAGAAGAAAACTATCTCTCTAGTGCCACTGATCAAATGCCAAATTAAAGGACTTTGTCAGATTACGACCTGGAAAATGTTATTAAATTGTTGGCAGCCTCATCCTGACGTTCCATACTATACCAACCTTCTGGCGTCACGAACAGGATTCAGCTGTGTGTCGGATCATTGGACTTTGATGGACTGTCTCTTTAGTGCCAACTGTTGGTAGATACCCTGTAAGTCATGTCTGTATGTCCGACTATTGTAAAGCCCTGGGTTAATAGTCAAATCAGAGTCTCCTCCAACAGAGCTAGACCCACTTGTAGACACCTGATCGGGGTTCTTCCTTCTCGTCAGTACAGAGCGGCATACTGGTTTTATAGAGAAAGGGGCACTCCAGTGGAAAACTATTTTTTTTTTTCAAATGAACTGGTGCCAGAAAGTTATACAGATTTGTCAATTACTTTTATTTAAAAATCATAATCCTTCCAGTACTTATCAGCTGCTGTATGCTACAGGGGAAATTGTATTTCTTTTTTGAGTTCTTTTCAGTCTTACCACAGTGCTCTCTGCTAACACCTCTGGAACTGTCCAGAGCAGGAGAGGTTTGCTATGGGGATTTGCTTTTACTCTAGACAGTTCCTTACATGGACAGAGGTGTCAGCAGAGAGCACTGTGGTCAGACTGGAAAGAACTCCAGAAAGAAATACAACGTCCTCTGTAGTATACAGCAGCTGATAAGTACTGGAAGGATTAGGATTTTTTAATAGAAGTAATTCAAAAATTTGTTTAACTTTCTGGCACCAGTTCATTGGGAAAAAAAATTATATATATATATATATATATATATATATATATATATATATATGTGTGTGTTTTCCACTGGAGTACCCCTTTAAATGTATCCCAGGTAGGGCACTAAGTGGAAACTTGGCAAATCTGTCCTGTACGAACATACCCTAAAGGTGTCAGAGTTTCCTACAGGTCTTGATTCATAGCACTGGAACCCTTTTGTATTTTAATACCCCCTATATTCAATTTCCTTACATAATCTCAGACTTTAAACCTCAGCTGCTCCTTGATCATGAAGGTCCTTATGTTCCGTACACATGACTTAAAAAAGTCTTAGCAGTGAAGTTCGGCACGTTTTGCGCTGTTCTGAAGGCGGCACGTCCTCTGTGAATCCTCGAGACCTTCATTGTCATTCATAAGCCATTACTGAATATTTTCCGATGTCACTCTGTTAAAGCAGATTCTATTATAGATTTGACTGGGATATCAGTGTCTATCATTCATTACGGTTTAACAGTCTGAATGTGTGATGATGGACAGCCCCGCGCCACTCACTGCACCGCACTAACTCTGCTACATGTATTTACTGTCTCATGTTAATAAGAGACAATGTACTCAATGACATTTAACAAAAAAAAAAGGAAGATAAAATAATAATTATTGCCAGTGTGGTGTCCCGGTACTGTACATGGTACTGTACCTTGTGCTGTAAGTCCCCAAAGTCAGAGTTCCTTCATCCTGATCGGAGTCTCTTAATGGAATAACCCCATGTCACCTCTTCCTTCTTCAATTTAATATGTATATTGTATATATTTTATTGTATAAAGGTTACTTGCAGGACCTTAGGTCATGTGATCTACAGTAAATGTGTTATGCTAAAGTTAAGGACCTTCCAGGTCACGTGATTGTGCCACCTGATGTACCACAATTCTTTGTAATAGGACTGACAGGTTTGGGGATCCAATAAGCTTTGAGCCTGCCCCTTGCCATATAAGGGCGCTGTTACCCAATCATCGCTCTCTTTCCCCCGGGATATGACAGTGAGCGGAGCTCTGTGCAAATCTAAAGACAAATCTAGGCCTGAAGCCTATCTCTTCAGCATTTTGCTAACCATAAGTTTATCCAACTCTATTTTAAAATCCTACGTGACCACTGAACCTAAACTAAACCCCTAAATTCAGTGGAACAGCGTAAACAAGCCTCAAAGGTTATTCCCAACCAAGCCTGTGAGGAGCCTAAAGCCCGGTCCTCTTGTATAGACTGTTTGCTGATTTCAACCTGCATAAAATCTGCAGTAAAGTTATTTCCAGTTTACTACAATTCTGGTTGTGGACAATCCTTTATTCCTCCCTATCGTTCCTGGGATGGTGGCGGAAGGATATATATATATATATATATATATATATATATATATATATATATATATGGAAGAACCCCCACCCTGGCGTCACAACAGTTAAGGGTTAACGCTACACTCTTTCATCACTGCACAGCTACACCACCTACCCTACACCCCCAAGCTACCACATAGCTTTTTGGCATCTTACGAACAGGATACGGGTGTGTGCTTACAGCTGTTGCCACCATTTAAAGTGTACTCCCCATAAAGAACTGTATTTAATGTACTATGAGAAGACTTCACACGCTGCGAATAGGTGTGCGCACACAAGTGAACGGGACTGTGCTTACGTTACTGTGTGTAAGAAGTGCACACGCAAAGTAAGGGGGAGGCGAAGAGTACAGCGGAGTTACAATCCCCATTAGAAGGGGTTAAAGTCTGCGCAGGGCCTTCTCACACGCACAATCCTGCAGCTCTGCCCACCAAGGACTCCGGAGCCACAGCCGCCATTTTGGTGGAGCCTCAAACAGAAGACCTGCATAAAAGTGCAGTTAGCGTAGCAAGCTAATATTCTTAAAGACCCAACACACTACAGAGCTCTCAGATACCAGATCACTATGCTCAAGTCCTATATCAACGCACTCAAGCTCCCGATAGTCGTACTTAAGTTACAGCTCAACGCACTCCAGTTCCAAGTCACCGCTCTCAAGTTCGAGATCACCGCACTCAAGCTCCAGATTAAAGAACAGCTACGTTATTTAAAGGGCCCGTGTGTCCAAACTTTAAAGGGCCAACGCTGTAGGTCAAGATGTCAGAACCTACAGCACCCTCTCCACCGCCTAACCAACAAGATGGTGGTGCTCCTGCGACCCCACCAGGGGGGTCACCACAACAAGCAAGCGGGATGCTACCTGCCTCACCTCTGGCTCAACGTCTTAACTTAGGAGTTCCTGTGAATGCACCTGTCTTCTTGGGGAAGCCAGTCCTCCCCAACTACAATGGGGACCCCTTCACACTGAGGGACTTCAAGGAGAAGATACAAAGTCTCTTTGTTTTCTATTCTTTTCCCCCTAATCAGCAGGTGCAGTTGCTTACGGGACAACTACAGGGACCTGCATTGGAGGAGGTCCGCACCTGGCCAGCTGCTGACAAGGCTACAGTGGAGCAGATCTTCGAGGGACTCTATCAAGTGTTCGTGTCTCACTCCCCCTCTGAGGTACTTCTAAGGCTGTATGAACGATGTCAGAAGCCAGGTGAGACCCTTCGGGCATATGCTGTGGCCTTACAAAATTCCTTGGAATCAGTGCAAAGACTAGACTGCACTACACCCGAGCAGAGTAACAAGGTCCTGATGGACAGATTCATAGTAGGGGAACATAATAAATGGGATAAGGCCCAACTTAGGAAGCTGACGGTGCAGAATACCGATATGTCCTTTCCAACCTTCAAAAGGTTAGCTATCAAGGTTATTGAGTCAGGGCCCGAAGCAGAGGAAGTTAGTGCCCCTTCTGCAGAGCCACTGGGAGCCTCGGCCCAACCATTATCTCCTTCACAGCCTGTTGGTGCATCTGCCCCTGCTAGTCCATGGAATGCCGACCTACAGAATGTACGACAGGACATTGATCAGCTGACCAAAGCCTTTAAGAAAATTGTGGGCAGGTCTAGTTTGTCCGGGCTCGAGACATTTTCACCTAAAAAACATGCCCCCCGTCCTGTCAATCCACCTAATTCCCCTCCTGTGAGACCACCTGGGACTCAGCGGCCTGTTTGTAGCTACTGTAATAAAACTGGACACTGGAAGAGTCAATGCTGGGCTTTAAACAGGCATCCCCTGGGGTCGAGGACCGCACCCCAGGAGTAACTACCGAAGGTCCAGAATCAACAGGTATTAAGACAGGTTTATCCATGTATGTTGCCCCTTGCCCTTATGTGAGAATTTTAGTAGAGGGGGTCCAGCTAGAGGCCTTGATAGACACAGGGTCCCAGGTATCCACTATTCCCCAAGAGGTGTTTTATAAGTATTGGGGTCCTGAAATGTTTTGTGAGCCCGATGATGTGGATTTTAAGGTGGTTGTGGGGAATGGGAAACCAGTACCCAGGCATGGATACTGGGAGCCCACTGTACAGGTGGGGAAATATGTCCTCAGGGGACAAGGTGTTATTGTTACAAACATTAATGATAAAAATGCAGCAGAGTTTATCTTAGGGATGAACATCATGAGACACTGTTTTGAGGAGATTGTAGGGTCATTACATGCATCTCTCCCTCACATGTCACCCTCAGGCCGGCGAGCCGCGCAACACCATCTGAAAACCCTTCAAGCCGAACAGAAGTTTGTCAACCGCCAAGGGGAGATCTGTGGTGTGAGAATCCAAGATATCAGGGCTGTAGCCCTGCAACCTCAGACAGAGACTATCATTTGGTGCCGTGCCCGACCAGGGTTAAAGAACCAAGATTACCAGGCATTATTAGAACCAATTCAACTAGAAGATTATCCTCTGGTACGTACAGCAAGGAGTCTTGTGACTGTGAGCAATGGAAGAGTCCCGGTTGGAGTGGTTAACCTATCGGATGTCGCTACCAGGCTGCCCAACTATACTCCTGTAGCTCAGGTCTATCATGAGCCCAAGGATGTGATGTCCAAGCCACAAGTAGCCCGACAGTGGACCGCTCAGACCGCCCATGGGGCCGACAAGGGCCATCCAGGACCTTGGTGGACCCAGTTGCAGATTGGGGAGGAAGACACCCCTGGAGACCAGGTTGGTGGGGTTATCCAAGTGGCTAAACAATATCAAGAGACTTTCAGTAAACATCCCACTGATTTTGGCCAGACCACGATGATCCAGCATCGGATTATAACTGTCGATAGTCCCCCGATTAAAGAAAGACATTGCCCAGTAGCGCCTGGTATGTATCAGACAGTGAAGAAGATGCTACTGGAAATGAAGGAGGCTGACATCATCCGGGAGAGCCAAGGTCCTTGGGCTGCTCCCTTGGTTCTTGTCAAGAAGAAAGATGGAACCATTCGCTTCTGTGTAGACTACAGGAAGTTAAATGATGTCACTCACAAAGATGCCGACCCTCTTCCCAGAATAGAAGAATCTCTGACTGCGTTGGGATCAGCTGCTTACTTTTCCACCCTAGACCTAACCAGTGGATACTGGCAAGTACCGATGGCATCGTGAGAAGATGGCGTTTTTAACCCGATGGCGCTCTTTGAGTTCAAGAGTAGTGTTGCTCGTGAATATTCGCAATGCAAATTTTATTCGCGAATATAGCATTATATACTTGAAATTACTGGTGTGCGAATATTCGCGAATATTGATCCCTCCTTTCTTTTAGCTTGTGGGCCAATGAGAATGATGCAAATACAGTTGTTGGAGATTAGCAACATACCCTGCAACCAATAGGAAAGTATCCCACTTTTTCGCTATGGGTAGGTTCACACCACGTTTTTACCCATACGGGAGCGCATACGGCTGGGGGGAGCTAAAACCGTGCGCTCCCGTATCTGGCCGTATGCGCCCGTATGATAGTTTATTTTAATGACCCAACCGGAGTGAAACGTTCCCTCCGGTCAGCCCTTTTTTCCCCCGTATGCGCTTTTCCAACCGGACCTAAAATCGTGGTCGACTATACAGTGGTCTCCAAACTATAGCCCTACAGATGTTGCAAAACTACAATTCCCAGCATGCCCAGGCAGTCAGTGCATGCTGAAAGTTGTAGTTTTTCAACATCTCGAGGACCACAGTTTGGAGACCACTACTTAGCAGTCTCCAAACTGTTCTTCCCCAGTTGTTGAATAACGACAACTCCTAGCATGCCTTTCAGCTGTCAGTGCATGCTGGGAGTTGTAGTTTTGCAACAGCAGTAGTCACACTGGTTGGGAAACACTGAACTAGAGTCTGTTTCGTGTGCCTCCAGCTGTTGCATAACTACAACTCCCAAAATGCACTGACAGACTGTACATGCTGGGAGTTGCAGTTTTGCAACAGCTGGAGGCACACGGGTTGGAATCACTGAGCTAGAGTCTGTTTCCTAACTCAGTGGGTCCCCACCAGTGTGCCTACAGCTGTTGCAAAACTACAACTCCCAGCATCTATGGTCTATCAGAGCTTTCTTGGAGTTGTAGTTTTGCAACATCTGAAGGTTTGGGGCACCCCCCCCCCCCATGTGAATGAACAGGTTACATTCATACGGGCGGGATTACAGTGGGTTTCCTTCAACAAGTGTGAGCTGCGGTAAATTTTCCGCTGCAGCTCAAACTCCCAGCGGAAAACTCACTGGGAACCCTCGCCTGTGTGAATATACCCTTAAAACACTACACTAAAACAAAATAGAACACTAAATACACACCCTTACACGCCTCCCCCCCCCCAATAAAAGTGAAAAACGTCTCATACGGAAGTGTTTCCTAGAAAGTGCCTCCAGCTGTTGCTAAACAACTCCCAGTATTGCCGGACAGCCATTGACTGTCCTGGCAGGCTGGGAGTTTTGCAACAGCTGGAGGCACTCTGTTTGGGAAACACTTCCATAGGGTTTTGGTGGAGACAAGCCCCATCCTTGTATCGGTGTCTGTCCCTATTGTAAATTTCTAATTTAGGCCTCAAATGCGCATGGCGTTCTCTCACTTCAGAGCCCTATTGTATTTCAAGGCAACAGTTTAGGGCCACATATGGGGTATTTCCATACAAATGTAATTGTCATATACATTTTAGGGGGATTTTTCTGCTTTTACTCCTTATGAAAAGGAAAAGTTAGTGTCTACACCAGCATGTTAGTGTAAAAACATGCTGGTGTTGCCCCATACTTTTCATTTTCACAAGGGGTAATAGGAGAAAAAGACTCCCTAAATTTGTAACCCCATATGTGGATGTAAAGTGCTCTGCTGGCGCACTGCAATGCTCAGAAGAGGAGGAGCGCCATTAAACTTTTGAAGAGAGAATTTGTTTGGCATGGAAGTTGGGGGCCTTGTGCGTTTACAAAGCCCCCCGTGGTGCCAGAACAGTGGACCCCCCCACATGTGACCCCATTTTGGAAACTACACCCCTCACAGAATTTAATAAGGGGTGCAGTGAGCATTTACACCCCACTGGCATTTGACAGATCTTTGGAACAGTGGGCTGTGCAAATGAAAAATGTAATTTTCATTTTTACGGACCACTGTTCCGAAAATCTGTCAGATACCTGTGGGGTGTAAATGCTCACTGCACCCCTTATTACATTCTGTGAGGGGTGTAGTTTCCAAAATGGGGTCACATGTGGGGGGGGGGTCCATTGTTCTGGCACCACGGGAGGCTTTGTAAACACACGTGGCCTTCAATTCCAGACACATTCTCTCTCCAAAATCCCAATGGCGCTCCTTCTCTTCTGAGCATTGTAGTGCACCCGCAGAGCACTTTACATCCACATATGGGGTATTTATATACTCAGAAGAAATGGGGGGGCTTTTTTCCTATATTACCTTGTGAAAATGAAAAATTAAAGGTAACACCAGCATTTTAGTGAAAAAAATTTTGTTCTCATTTTCCCATCCAACTTTAACGAAAATTCGTCAAACACCTGTGGGGTGTTAAGGAGCACTATACCTCGTGTTACGTTCCATGAGGGGTGTAGTTTCCAAAATGGGGTCACATGTGGGTATTCATTTTTTTCCGTTTATGTCAGAACCGCTGTAAAATCAGCCACCCCTGTGCAAATCACCAATTTAGGCCTCAAATGTACATGGTGCACTCTCACTCCTGAGCCTTGTTGTGCGCCCATAGAGCATATTACGCCCACATATGGGGTATTTCCGTAGAAATTGCGTTACAAATTTTTCACTGCTTGTGAAAAAAAAAAGTATGGGGCAACATCAGCATGTTAGTGTGAAATGTTTTATTTTTTTTACACTAACAGGCTGGTGTAGACCCCAATTTTCCTTTTCATAAGGGGTAAAAGGAGAAAAAGTCCCCCAAAATTTGTAGTGCAATTTCTCCCGAGTACAGAAATACCCCATATGTGGCCCTAAACTGTTTCCTTGAAATACGACAGGGCTCCGAAGTGAGAGAGCACCATGCGCATTTGAGGACTAAATTAGGGATTGCATAGGGGTGGACATAGGGGTATTCTACGCCAGTGATTCCCAAACAGGGTGCCTCCAGCTGTTGCTAAACTCCCAGTATGTGTGGACAGTCAGTGGCTAACTGGAAATGCTGGGAGTTGATGTTTTGCAACAGCTGGAGGCTCCGTTTTGGAAACACTGCCGTATGATGTGTTTTAAATTTTTATTGGGGGGGGGGGGGGGTGTTTACGGTGAGTTTCCCGCTAGGAGTTTGAGCTGCGGCAAAATTTCTGCCACAGTGCAAACTTGAAACAGGAAACTCACTGTAAAATCGCCCGTGTGAAAGTACCCTGTATGTTCACATGGGGGGGGGGGGGGGGGGGCAAACAACGAATATTCGCGCATATATTCGCGAAATATTGCAAATTCGAATATGGCCTATGCCGCTCATCACTATTCAAGAGCATGCCCTTTGGACTATGCAATAGTGTTGCTCGCGAATATTCGCAATTCGAATATTATTCGCAAATATCGCATATTTGCAAGTTCATGAATATTGCGCTATATATTCGTAATTACGAATATTCACTTTTTTTTTTTTATAGTACACATGACAGTGAACATCCCTCCCTGCTTCCAGATTGTGGTCTAAAGAAGGCTCCAATACAAGTTGCTGTGTCAAACTGGGGCACACGAGAATATTCGTATATGCAAAAATATGCGAATATTGATCCCTCCCTTCTCTTACCTTGTGGGCCAATGAGAATGATGCAGAGGGGCAGGTGTGTTTTATTATTTTATTTTAGTGTCTGTGTAAAAAAAAACACAAAAAAAACACCATAAAAGTTTATTAGGTTTAGTTTTTAGTTTATTTTTTTCTCGTTTAGTTTGTGTAGTTAGTTGTTTCTGCGTCCGTGTCTTTGTGATTGTCTTTGTTGTGTAAAAAAAACAAGAAAAAGTTTATTAGGTTTAGGTTTCAGTAAGCTTTTTATTGTTTAGCTTTACTTAGTACTGTCTGTGTCCGTGTCTGCGTGATTGTCTTTGTCTTTGTGATTGTCTTTTGGCCCATAGTCCCCATCCTAATAAAGTGCATTCCCCATCCACAATGAGTACCAATCGTGGCCGTTCAGGCAGCAGGGGTAGAGGTTTCCAGGGGCAGCTACAGAGAGTCAGGCACAGGTGGCAGAGGCGTCCGTCTCATTCGAGACTTTTGTTGGTGGTGGCAGCCGCCCCATATCTTCACAGAATGCCGAGGTAGTAGTGGATCTCGTGGCCCAAGCCAGTGCCACGGATTCCTCTGCTCCGGCTCCTAGCAGCAGCAGCAACACTCAGGTTCCTTTAGGACCAGCCCCCATGAGTTTAGCCTTCTCCTGTTTGACAGCGACAGTGAGGGGGAGGTCCTGCATCAGGCTGATCTCCATCTCAGTGCTGATGCTCAGGACCTTTTGGAAGGGATGATGGAGGAGGAGGGGGTACCAGCTATCTGTACCCCAGTGACATCCCTTCCAACTGGTGCGGGAGGTTTTATCCAACCAACCCCCGCACCTAGTCACACCCAGACGTCAGCGAGGGGACAGCAGAGCCAGGTCAGGGGCTCCATATCTGCTGTTCCCCACAGTCCACCACAGTTTGGCCCTGGGTCTGACATATCTGGGGCGAAGAGGAGGGTGACCAAGAATGGGTGAGGTACTGGAAGCCAGACCTCTGCCTCCACTACACCCTCCTCTAGGTCCTCCTCTAGGTCCTCCACTGCCATCCGGCGCCAGCCGTTGGTTACCGACGCGTTTGAACGCACAACGCCCTACCCCCCCCCCCCCCCCGGGGGACCGGCACGTGCGTTCACTCAATGGGCTCCTGGCAAGGGTTATCGCCCAACATCTGCTGCCCTTCAATCTTGTGTACAGCAATCCATTTCGGCAAATGTTGGAGCAGGCCCAACTCAGATGGTGTGTCCCCAGCCGCCATTTCTTCGCCAGGACCGGCGTCCCTGCCCTACTCCATCATGTTGTTCAGAATGTATCCCTGTCACTGAATCATGCTGTCAGCGACAGGGTGCATCTGACAATGGATGGTTGGACCAGCCGACATGGGCAGGGACGATATCTTAGTTTTACTGCACATTGGGTTTCCCTCCGAGGCGCCGGGGAGGAATCGTCGGCATCTGAGTTTGTGGTGCCACGCCAGGGTGTCCAGGGGAGAACTGCTGCTCTCCAGCAAGCCACTGTCTCCACAGCTGCTGAGCCCCCCCAGTAACCGTCCCCGTAGCTACGCAAGTGCGGGGCACGTGCGCTGCCAGGCCGTGCTCCAGCTTGTGAGTCTAGGGGAACGGAGACACCCTGGACATGATGTTCTGGCCGCACTAGAGGTTCAGCAGCAGCTACGGGCGGTGAGGGAATACCTGCTTGAAGAAGGCACTCAAGGGCCATCACACCAACTCACCTATATCACTAATACGGAGTGGGGGCAGATACAGCAGGTCTGCCAAGTGTTGGCCCCATTCGAGCAGGCGACGAAGATGGTCAGCGGGGAGCATGTCGGCCTCAATGACGTGCTCCCCATAGTGTTATTGCTGGACAGGGCACTAGATCGTCTTCTCGAGGCAGGGGAGAGTGCCTTGGTGGAGCAGGAGGAGGCAACACTGCTCCACCAAGACCAGGACGAGGAGGAAGAGTCTGATGATGTCCAGGAGTCTGGGCCTGGTGGGAAGGGAGAGCCGGTGATGGGGGCACCGTTAGTCCGGGGGTGGGGCAGCTCCCAACGGGAGCAGCAGCGACAGCAGCAGGAGGCCCAAGAGGTGATGGGCAGTCATGAAGAGTCACAGCGGGCTGTCCTCTTCCCCATGGCTGCCCACATGCTGCGATGCCTCAGGAGGGACCCCTGGATCATTGCCATTAAGGAGAGGGAGGATTATTGGTTGGCCACCCTTTTAGACCCCCGCTGCAAGGAGAGACTGGAGCAGTTCATGCCAGCCAGCCGGAGGCAGGACCGGATGCATGAACTGCAGTCCTGTCTCATAAGCTGGTTGGAGCGGGCAACTCCCCGGCCTCCAGTTCTTCCCGCCCATCTCACCCAGCAGGTGGCTGGACCCAGCAGCACCAACAGAGCAGGTGACCTTCTGGGTGAGATGAGACTGTTCTACCAACCTGTGCAACCCAGTAGCAGCAGCAGTAGCAGTCACCACCAGTGGCTGGCCCGCATGGTGGTAGACTACATGGGGTCCGTGGGGCTTCCGACAGCATGAGCACCAACGACCCCATGGAGTAATGGGTTGCCAGGCTGGACTCCTGCCGCGAGCTCGCTCAGTATGCGCTGGAGTTACTGTCTGAGCGGACATTCAGCGCGGCAGGTGGGGTGGTCACAGACAAATGGACCCGTCTGGCCACAGACTCACATTCATTAAGAGTCCTGGATCGGCGGCGACTTCTTGGCCCCCGCCGTCAGTTCGGGGCACTGAAGGGTCCTTTGTCAATCCCTCTCCTTAGCTCTCCCTCCAATGATACCATTGTTTTTAACTATTTATTTTATTTATCTATTTATTTATGTGTGTGTGTGTGTGTATATAGAGCCTCAATTTTTTTGACCAATGTGTGCTGCTGCAATCCTCTTTTTTTGTATAATCTGATGCCATGGCAGTGTGCACCCGTGTATTAGGCTGTTGTGCTGGCTATCTTTCTTTTTTCTTGTATGTGCAATTCAGAGGGAAATGGCACCCTCTTTAGCTGTGCACCCCTCCCCATTTCTCACAGGTGGAGTTTTAAATGGATCCAGCATGTCACCCAGTCAGAGGCTATATGCCCAGCAGAGGTGAGTGGATAGTTGAGTGTTAGGCTCAGAATTTGTGCTAGGTTCCCATCCTAAATGAGGCCACCTCCCCGTGGTTAATGGGGGACACGTTTTGATCAAAAAGTGCGCTAAGAGCCTCAATTTTTTTGACCAATGCGTGCTGCTGCAAATATATATATATATATATATATATATATATATATATATATATATATATATATATATATATATATATATATATAGAAAAATTAAATGGACAGTGGCACACCAGGTGTCAGCAAAAAAAATGTGATTTATTCCAAAGACGTGTAGGCAACGTTTCAGCTGGCTCACCCAGCCATTTTCAAGAAAATGGCTGGGTGAGCCAGCTGAAACGTTGCCTACACGTCTTTGGAATAAATCACATTTTTTTTGCTGACACCTGGTGTGCCACTGTCCATTTAATTTTTCTGTGTTTGGAGGGGTCCCCAACCTAGACCCGACACAGTAGGCACCCGAGCACCTTTTCTTACCCTGGAGTGCTGCTTTCCTGCTTATATATATATATATATATATATATATATATATATATATATATATATATATATATATACACACACACACACACACACACATTACAGCGCGTCCCCTGCGTCGTTGCTATGCGCTGCACGGCGCGGCGCATGACGTCAGTGCGCCGTGCATAGCAACGACGCAGGGGACGCACGCTGGAGGCCAGCAGCAGCGCGGACCCGACCCAGGTAATTATGCCACCGGGGATGGGGGGAGGCAACGGGGCAGCGGCGCCGGCAATGGGTGCCGCTGCCCCTTCTCTCCCCCTGGCCGATAGTCAAGGGGACAGAACGGGCAGCGGCGCCGATAGCTAGGGGGAGAGAAGGGCCGGCAGCAGGGCTCTAGACCCCAGGGAAGGCAGGGGTAGAGAAGCGGGCAGCGACTGCCTCTCTCCCCCTGCCTCTCCTGGGGGTGTATCGGCGTATAACACGCACATAGACTTTAGGCTAAAAATTTTAGCCTAAAAAGTGCGTGTTATACGCCAATAAATACGGTATATATATATATTTTTTATTTTTTGTATTTGTCTATGAATTTATTTATCTTTTGTAATCATGGATGAATTTCTTTATTATCAAATTTGTTGATGAATTTTTTTCTGTATTTAATCATTGATAAATGTATTTATTTATTTGCTTGTTGCTTAATTTACTTCGTAGTTTATTGATGAATTTATTTAAATATACCTATATATATATATATATATATATATATATATATATATATATATATAAATAATTTTATATATTTATGTATCTATCGATGAATTTATTTATTTTTTGTAATCATGGATGAATGTCTTTATTTTAAAAATTTTTGAATGATTAAAGGGGTACTCCGCCTCTGGCATCTTATCCCCTATCCAAAGGATAGGGGATAAGATGTTAGATCGCCGCGGTCCCGCTGCTGGGGACCCCGGGGATCGCCGCTGCGGCACCCCACCATCATTACTGCACAGAGCGAGTTCGCTCTGTGCGTAATGACGAGCGATACAGGGGCCGGAGCAGCGTGATGTCATGGCTCCGCCCCTCATGGCATCACGGCCCGTCCCCTTAATGCAAGTCTATGGCAGGGGGCGTGAAGACCGCCACGCCCCCTCCCATAGACTTGTATTGACGGGGCGGGCCGTGACGTCACGAGGGGCGGAGCCGTGACGTAACGATGCTCCGGCCCCTGTATTGCCCGTCATTATGTGCAGAGCGATCTCGCACTGCGCAGTAATGATAGCGGGGTGCTGCAGCAGCGATTTCCGGGGTCCCCAGCAGCGGGACCCCGGCAATCTGACATCTTATCCCCTATCCTTTGGATAGGGGATAAGATGTCTAGGGGCGGAGTACCACTTTAATTTCTGTTTTTAATCATTAATGAATTTATTTATTAGTTTATTGATGAATTTATTTATATATATATATATCTGTATGATGTATATGATTTTATCTATTTATTTATGTATCTATCGATGAATTTACTTATATTTTTATCAATAAAAAAAAGAAAGCACACGTTTTAACTAAATAACAATTTATAACAAACATATACAATGTATATTAACAACAAAAAAACAAAAAACAAAAAAACATGCCCTAAGGCAACTCTGTTAACCTTTTTTGGAGGTCCATCAGTTTCTGGAGCCTTTTTTTTTGTTTCCTCTCAAATTCTTCCATCCTCTTCTTCATATACTGAATCTCAGCAGTGGTCTCCCGCTGCAGCTGACTTATCTCATTTGACAATTCTGACATAACTGTTAGGATTAAAAAAAGAAAGAAGATTAAGATGTAATTGTGTAGAATATTTGTAAAAGCACTGACAATACATAACAGTAAAATATACTGAACTAACACTAACTAACCAACTATATAATCTTCATAAATACCATTAACAAATGAATTGTTATTTATAGAGATGAGCGAATCGAACCGGACAAATCAGAATTTGTTTGGAATTTCCAGAGAAACATCTTTACTCCGGTGAATCAAATCACGTGAAGCCCACATCATTGCAGGCAGGCAGATAGACAGGGACAGTAGAGAGAGTACACTTTATGTTGTTACTGTACTGGCATATATTACGCTGAAGCTAATAGGGGCCAGTGAGTGTGAGCACTAAAAGACCTATTCACCTGCTCTTAACGCCTAATTCAGGTGTGAACATCATGTGGCGTATTTTCCTATCCTAAGTGTAATATACGCAGTAAAGACGGAGAAAAAAAAATGTGCGGCTCACAGCTACAGAGCTAATATGCTAGATTGTATGTTCACTTATACTCCTAGGTGCTATTATAAAGTTTAGATAAATAAAACAGAAATCCGAAAAAACTCCAGGACCTCACCAGAGATACTGGTGCATGATTGTGGTATGATAATAATATATATAACATATCTCAAAATATGAGGAACGGGTCGTGTATCAGTACCCTGAAACGCGTTTAGCTTGTGGACTAATATGCACTATTACTGCAAGAAATTTGACATCTTTTGAAAAGCTATTCGTCTGTTGCCCGGACAGAATAGCATCCCGTTCATGCACTTTCAATCAAACAGCTGGCCTTTGATGCCAACATCTCACCCCATGTGGACCTTCTCCTGGCGTCAGACACCACTCCGCTGGAGCTCCGGTCTTGCCGATCGAAGCAACAAGTGTCTATTCTCCGCTAACCAAAATGGAGTGTGGCAGTGGTGCAGTGTAGACGGTGTGTTATAATACATCGTACGGCCCATCGCAGAACGGTGCCAGACGTCCTCCCGCTGTCAGAGCTGTCAGTCCTATACAGGACGTCCACAACATATTTGTTGAGATTATCAATAAGTACTTCTATATACTAGGGCTGTAAGAAAAAATCGATTCGCGCGATTATCGCAATTTTTTGTTCCGCGATACTGAATCGATTTTAAAATTCTGAGAATCGATTTTTTTATAAATTATTATAATTAACATTTACTGTATTTCACTCACTGAGTCACAGTCCTATTTGTCTGTCTTATTTTTTTTTATAACACTTAAACTCCTGACCACTAGTTGGCAGTGTACCTGTTATCAGCTCTGTCCCACTCACAGGCTGCTACCGCGAGACTACAGACTCAGAACAAACAGAAAGGAGAACGTACGCACTCACAGGACAACTCTCGCGGGACCTTGTTCTTTCTCAGCTAGAATAAGTTTTCCCAAGCTGTTAATAGGGAATATCGCGATATATCGTGATATATCGCCAACATGACAGTATCACGATATATTGCGATATATCGAATCGCCACCCTGGTATCGCAATTCGAATCGAATCGCCAAATTATTGGCGATTCACACCCCTACTATATACCATTATTATTAACCTCCCCCCTTGATCCAGCATATATGTTTTATGCCTATAATATACATTAGAATTGCAGTAATAGTGTATATGTACAGTATTTAATTTGTTATTCTAAACAAATATTATTCAATATTTGAAACACGGTCTCCTCGTATTTTTATATATTTTATTATCATACCACAATCATGCACCAGTAACTCGGTTGATCTTTTTAATTGTGAAGGCCCTACGGTCTTGTCAATCTGCTGCCACCTCAAGCCTGAGTGCTTCTGCCACTATATGGTCTCCTACTGCTGCTGCCACGAGGCTGAGTGATTCTGCCACTATATGGTCTCCTGCTGCTGCTGCCACCATGCTGAGTGATTCTGCCACTATATGGTCTCCTTCTGCTGCTGCCACCATGCTGAGTGATTCTGCCACTATATGATCTCCTGCTGCTGCTGCCACCAGTCTGAGTGATTCTGCCACTATATGATCTCCTGCTGCTGCTGCCCTCATACTGAGTGATTCTGCCACTATATAGTCTTCTGCTGCTGCCACCATGATGAGTGATTCTGCCACTATATGGTCTCATCAGTCTGTTGCCACCTCAAGCCTGAGTGCTTCTGCCACTATATGGTCTCCTACTGCTGCTACCACGAGGCTGAGTGATTCTGCCACTATATGGTCTCCTGCTGCTGCTGCCACCATGCTGAGTGATTCTGCCACTATATGATCTCTTGCTGCTGCCACCAGGCTGAGTGATTCTGCTACTATATGATCTCCTGCTGCTGCCATCATGCTGAGTGATTCTGCCACCACATGGTCTTCTGCTGCTGCCACCATGCTGAGTGATTCTGCCACTATATGGTCTACTCATTATGCTGCCACCTTAAGCCTGAGTGATTCTGCCACTATATGGTCTCCTACTGCTCCTGCCACCATGCTGAGTGATTCTGCCAGTATATGGTCTCCTGCTGCTGCCACCATGCTGAGTGATTCTGCCACTATATGGTCTTCTGCTGCTACCACCATGCTGAGTGATTCTGCCACTATATGGTCTCCTGCTGCCTGCTAGTGACTAAGGAGGTCAAGCGCACCGCAGCTCCATTCCGCTAGCACTAAGGTGAGTGGTGGCAGCGGTGGGAAATGAGTGCACAGTCACTAGAGCCATAATGATAATGTATATTAAAAATATATATATTTAATCTGATTTGGGGCTGGGGGGGGGCCCGGAGCAGCAGCAGGAAAACTATATAGCGCGGTGCACTTTGGCTGGCAGCTGAGCTGGGGCCTGCTGCCTGGGAAAAAGATATGACTGAGGCATTCAGGCATAAACTATATGGGGGCAACAATTAGCAGCAAAAAGGAGCATACAACAACTATATAGTGGCAAGTTGTGCCCCGGCCCATATAGTTGTTGTAGGTCCCTCTTTGCTAATCGTTTTCCCACCATATAGTTGTAGTCTTCTCTGAGAGGGGCCCAGGCCTACCACAACTATGGGGGCAACTATTAACAGAGGGGCCTACCCAAACTATATGGAGCCCCCTATATAGTATGGGTAGGCCTCTCTGTTCATAGTTGCTGCTTCCATAAAGTTTGGGTAGACCCCTCTGTTAAAGGAGTAGTCTGTTGAAAAATAACTTATTCCCTATCCAAGGATAGGGGGTAAGTTATAGATCGCAGGGGGGTCCAAGCGCTGGGCCCCCCGCAATCTCCTGAAACAGGGCCCTGGCAGTTTGCCTTAAGCATACGTTTGTACCCAGCATGAAGACGCTGCTGGCACACCACCTCCATGTACCTCTATGGGGTACATGGAGGGGCGTGTCGGCCGGCGCTCCTTGCGGGGTACGGCATGCCCCCCTTCCTGCCGACTGCCGGGACCCCGTGCAGGAGATAGCGAGGGGCCCCAGTGCTCGGACCCCCCCGCGATCTATAACTTATCCCCTATCCAAGGATAAGTAATTTTTTTTTTACCAGACAACTCCTTTATTAGTTGGGAGTAAAACTACTAACAAAGGGACCTATCCCAACTATATAAAACACATAGTCTTAAACCCCTCTACATAGCTTTTATTGCATAACCCCTTAAAGGAGTAGTCGAGTGCTGAAAAACTTATCCCCTATCCTAAGGATAGGGGATAAGTTCCAGATCGCAGGGGGTCTAACCGCTGGGGCCACCCGCTATCTCCTGTACGGGGCCCCGGCAGCCCGAGGGAAGGCTCTGCCGTAGAGTTGTATTGAGGGGGTGTTTCACCCACCGCTTTGTGCGGTGGTCGACACACTCCCTTCCCTCGGGCTGCTGGGGCCCCGTACGTGAGATTGCGGGGGGCCCCAGCGCTCGGACCCCCCGCGATCTGAAACTTATCCCCTATCCTAAGGATAGGGGATACATTTTTCAGCCCTGGACTACTCTTTTAACCCCTTAGGGCCTATTTTCACCTTAAGGACTCAGCAAATTTTCGTTTTTGCATTTTACCTTTTTTGTCCTTCCCTTCTAAAATTCATAACGCTTTCAATTTTGCACCTACAGACACATATAAGGGCTTGTTTTTTGCGTCACCAATTGTACTTTGCAATGACATAACTTATTTTATAATATAACCTGCGGTGAAACAAAAACAAAATTATTTGTGGGGTGAAATAAAATGGAAAAATTGGGGTGATTTACATTTTTAATAGGGAAGGGGTTAATGAACTTTTACACTTTTTTTTTAAACATGCAATCTTCTGATTGCATACACTGATCAGTGATATGCCATTGCATAGCATTGATCAGTGTAACCGGCGCTCTGATACTCTAGCCTGTTATGCAGGCATGGAGCAGTAGATCGCCAATCTTACAACGTAGAGGCCGGTGAGGACCCTCCTGTTGTCTAATAAGCTGATCGGGACATCGCAATTTTGTCGCGATAGTCCCGATCAGCTCCACTGAGCTGCCGGGATTCTTTTACTTTCGTTTTAGACAACGCAATCAACATTGATGGCGGCATCTAAAGGGTTAATGCCGGGCATCGGCCCGATCGGCCGTGCCCGGCATTAGTCCTGGGTCCTGGCTGCCCACCGGGTTTAACCTGTTCTCCGCTGCTGAGAACGGTTTAAACCCGTTATATTGGACCAGGGCGTACAGGTACGCCCTGAGTCCTTAAGGATCGGGGATGCAGGGTGTATGCATACGCCCTGATTCCCCAAGTGGTTAAGAAACATGATATAAACATAAGCACCTGCAAGGAGCTGAATGCGCTTCATACCTGGTGGGTCCAGGCTGCAATGAGCAGATGGGACCCAAGGCTAATGGCAACATCACCTATTGGGCCGATGTTTGGTATTAACCCTTTAGACACCTAAATGGGAGATTTAGCTCCAGCTGGCTGATTAGACAGAGCAAGGGCCCTTAACTGCCTCCTTGCCCTCTGATCGGGGCTCCTTTAGTGCAGAAAGCCATGGCAGGCTCCACTAATGGAGTGCCAATAACACTGATTTCTATAGGATACATGTAGTAGTTTCCAATAGGAATAAAATTATTGTAAAAAAAAAAAAAAATTGCGAATAAGCCCCTTCCAAATAAAATTGGATCACCCCCCCCCCTTTTCCAAATAAAATTATGTAAACAAAAACATATGTGGTATCACCGTGTGCGTAAATGTCCGAACTATTAATATATTAGGTTGCTTAAACCGCAAAGTCCAAAACTGCACATTTTTGGTCACTCCATATACAAAAAAAAAATAATAATAATAATAATAAAAAACTATCAAAAAGTCCCATCAAAATAAAAATGGTACAGATAGAAACTAGATCACGGCGCAAAAAATTAGCCCTCATATAGCCCCGTAAACAGAAAAATTTGAAATTTATAAGTCTGTCTCACCTTTTACTGTCCTTGTAGTACTAAAAAGTATTAAAAAAAAATTGTGGGTGGGTCATAGGGGAGGTATACGGGCGAAGTCAGGGGCCTGTGGGCGGAGTCGGGTGGGCCACAGAGGGGGGGGGGGCAGGACTTTAGCTGTGTAAGGGGCCCCAAAATTCCTGATGGCAGCCCTGCTCCAGGCTGAGTCATTCAGCCACTATATGGTCTACTCATGCTGCGTCATTCAGCCACTATATGGTCTACTCATGCTGCTGTCAACTCCAGGCTGAGTCATTCAGCCACTATATGGTCTACTCATGCTGCGTCATTCAGCCACTATATGGTCTACTCATGCTGCTGTCAACTCCAGGCTGAGTCATTCAGCCACTATATGGTCTACTCATGCTGCTGTCAACTCCAGGCTGAGTCATTCAGCCACTATATGGTCTACTCATGCTGCTGTCAACTCCAGGCTGAGTCATTCAGCCACTATATGGTCTACTCATGCTGCTGTCAACTCCAGGCTGAGTCATTCAGCCACTATATGGTCTACTCATGCTGCTGCCACCTCAAGCCTGATTAGGATCAAACTGAATTTTTTCTGAATATTTGGCAAATCGGCTGAAATTTTTCAAAACTTTGTTCATCTCTAGACTTATTTACTCGGTTAGTGTTAGTTCAGTATACTTTAATGTTATTTAGTTGGCTAGTTTGTGATAGCTATGTAGAGTATAATGTGATTTATTTCTGTAATTAATGTAGATGAATGAATTAGTGTCTAGTGTTATTGTATTATATTACTGTATTGTGTGGTTTTTCCCTTCATTGTTGTCCATTTTTTCTGTACATCTTTAGTATATAAAACGTTATAATGCTGTGTTCACATATTTACCCTCCTGGCGGGGGCAGTGGGGAACTTCCTTTTCAGGAGCTGGGGGGAGGGAACACGGCTCCTCTTCCGCCTCAACCTTTATGTTATCCCACATTTCAGTTGGTGAAGCTGTTTGTGGTGACTGATGTGATGGGCCTGCCACCTCACCATCATTTTCTTCATCCTCCTCCTCTTCCTTCAACTTCACTTCCTCCTCTGCCTCCCTCCTTCTCCTTACAGAGGGGAGTGGAGCTCCTGTAATCAGACAATGTTGAGAATGTAGACAAACAACTTACAACTCATAATAACCAATGCAAATTAGGCCCTTAATGACCGGGCCATTTTCCACCTTTTTAGAAAATTGGACATGGGTCACTTTATACGGTAGTAAATTTAAAACACTTTTACTTATCATAACCATTGTGAGATTGTTTGCTTGTCAAATATTGCATTTCAGGACAGTGGGAAAATTCAGGCACAACATTTCTTTGTTAAAATAGCCTTTTTTTTCACCTTTCATCACAAAATGTGTACTAAGTAATCATTTGTAAACTTATTTTCATAACTGTATATATACGTTATGTGGTGTCCCAGTACATAACCTAGTTCTGTACCATCCTTAAAGCGCAACTGTCACAAACTTTTACTGCAATAACCTGCACACAGCATGTGTACTTTCTACCTAATAGTTCCCGCTTTTATTACCCTAAAAAAGGCTTTTTATGAAAGCTACGGACAGTCGGGTAGGCATGGCGCGAGGTCCGCGATGCCCTACCGCCAGCCACGCGCACCGACTGTAATTCAGCGCTGGGACTCTGTGTGATTGACACACAGGTCCCAGCGCATGCACAGTTAATTTCTTCTAACATGCACGCCGCTGCGTATAATGCTTGTAAGCGCTCACTGCGCAGGCGCCCTGAGTAGAAAGACGGCAACGGGAGCGAGCTCTCACTGGGGGAGCGAGCGGGAGCAAGCATTGTACGCAGCGGCACGCACACTAGAAGAAATGAACGGCGCATGCGCTGGGACCTGTATGTCAATCACACAGAGTCCCAGCGCTGAATTACAGTTGGTGGGCGTGGCTGGCAGAGGGACCTCGCGCCACGCCAACCCGACTGTCCGTGGCTTTCATAAAAAGCCTTTTTTAGGGTAATAAAAGCCGGGAACTATTAGGTAGAAAGGTTGTTATACAAACCACCTGCACACAGTACACATGATGTGTGCAGGTTATTGCAGTAAAAGTTCATGACAGTTGCGCTTTAAATTCCCTCAGGAAGAGTCCCTTAGGTCCACAGGGCTCTCCTGCAGGGTTCCCCCCATGTTAGGTTATGTGGATGCAATGTACAGTGGTCCCTCAACATACGATGGTAATCCGTTCCAAATGAACCATCGTTTGTTGAAACCATCGTATGTTGAGGGATCCGTGCAATGTAAAGTATAGGACTGTGGTCTACAACCTGCGGACCTCCAGATGTTGCAAAACTACAACACCCAGCATGCCCGGACAGCCAACGGCTGTCCGGGCATGCTGGGAGTTGTAGTTTTTCAACATCTGGAGGTCCACAGGTTGAAGACCACTGGCATTGGAAGTTGTTCTCACGTGTCCCCGCCGCTCCGGACCGTCACCGTTCGTCACCTCTGCCCTGGATGTTGCCGTCCATCGCTGTCGCCGCGTTCCTGACGCTCCGGCAAGGCCTCTACTTCCCCGTCATCCTCGCTCTCCGTCGCCGCCATCACGTTGCTACGCGCGCCGCTCCTATTGGATGACGGGACGGCGTGCGCAGCAACGTGATGACGACGATGGAGAGCGCCGGCAGTGGAGGGGATCCCGAAGAGGACGCGCCGGAGCCCCGAGGACAGGTAAGTGATCATCAGCGGACCACACGGGCCACCGTAAACGGCTATCCGGCAGCAGCTGAAGCAGTCTGCGCTGCCGGATAGCGGTTTATGCGATGGCCCCGACATAAAAAAGCATTGTATGTTGATGCTGGCTTCAACATGCGATGGCCTCTGAGAGGCCATCGTATGGGGAAATGATCGTATGTCGGGGCCATCGTAGGTCGAGGGCTCACTGTATATTCATTATGTGCATTTATTGTTTGTATGCAAGTTGTACAAATGTGTATAAAGTGTTGGTCATGTGACCTGCAGTCATGTGACATACCCAGAGTTCCATGGGCACAGGTACCCCAGGCAACTAGCAAACAATGGGCTTTAGTCCAGCCCCCTAGTATATAAGGGGCTGTAGTCTCTCAGTTAGCTCTCTTGAGACCTGCACCTAAAGAAAGCACAATGTCCTGTATACTGCAAATTCATCTAATCTAGGCCAAAGCATAAAGACCAGCAGCCGCTTCTAAACCGTGAGTTACAAATATCTCTACAAATCAAGTGACTACTACTCAGCTAAAGAATATATTAGTAGCACAGTGGCCTGCTGCATTTTATCAATAACTACAAGTCCCAGCAAGCCTGCGAGGTATCCTGTGTCCCGGTTGCCTCTGAGGAAACTGCGTTATTGTAAAGACTGTTTCATGCATATTGCAAGTAAAAGTTCCAGTTACTTCAAAACCCTTGCTGTGGACATTCCTTCATTGCATGCCGTTTTTGGGCTGGTTGCCGGCGGTCCCTATACCGAAAAAAAAACCACATCCTGGCGTCACGAACACTAAGGGGTAAACAACATCTTGCCCCCGGGGTTAATACCACCAGACCCTGCTACATCCACTGCAACACCCCGTGGTCACCACAATTACATTTGTTTCTCTCGCCAACACTCTGTAATGTAAGCATTGTACCTGGGCACCTCCAGTCCCTGATCTTAGAGATCCGATCCATATTTCGTCTTTTCAGATCGGACCATTTTTTCACAATGGCCAGCTCCGTGTGCCTCCTCCCACTGGCCGCCAGCTCCCCCTGTATCCCGAGGACTATCCTCTTCTTGTCCGCCAGGGACCGGGTCTGGTCGTATTCTCTTTGGATGAAGCGCTGCAGGATGAAGATGCAAGTATATTAATTATCACTCTCTAAAAGTATTTGTTCATCACAGCACTATGTCTGTGGCATGTATGTATGGACAGCATAGGAATATATCTCACATTCACATTGCACATCCATTTTCCTGCCTCACACTATATACCCCACACACGCACACACACAGACACAGACAGTCTATGGATCCGGGGTACTCAATTGTTTTTAGTGAGGGTCCGCATATTCAGATCTGCCATCCGGTAAAGGTCCAAGGTGAGCGTTAAGGCCTGGTTCAAACCTAGCGACCTCAGTGCCATGAAGGAAAGAGCAAGTGGACCTGAATACTGCCACACACTGTACCCCTGAATAGAGATGAGCGAATTTACAGTAAATTCGATTCGTCACAAACTTCTCGGCTCGGCAGTTGATGACTTATCCTGCATAAATTAGTTCAGCTTTCAGGTGCTCCGGTGGGCTGGAAAAGGTGGATACAGTCCTAGGAAAGAGTCTCCTAGGACTGTATCCACCTTTTCCAGCCCACCGGAGCTCCTGAAAGCTGAACTCATTCATGCAGGAAAAGTCATCAACTGCCGAGCCGAGAAGTTCGTGATGAATCAAATTTACTGTAAATTCGCTCATCTCTACCCCTGAATATAATACTACCACACACTGTACCCTCTGAATACTACCACACACTGTACCCTCTGAATATAATACTATCACACACTGTACCCTCTGAATATAATACTACCACACACTGTACCCTCTGACTACAACACTACCACACACTGTACCCTCTGAATATAATACTACCACACACTGTACCCTCTGAATATAATACTATCACACACTGTACCCTCTGAATATAATACTACCACACACTGTACCCTCTGACTACAACACTACCACACACTGTACCCTCTGAATATAACACTACCACACACTGCACCCTCTGACTACAACACTACCACACACTGTACCCTCTGAATATAACACTACCACACACTGTACCCTCTGAATATAATACTACCACACACTGTACCCTCTGAATATAATACTATCACACACTGTACCCTCTGAATATAAGACTACCACACACTGTACCCTCTGACTATAACACTACCACACACTGTACCCTCTGAATATAATACTACCACACACTGTACCCTCTGAATATAATACTATCACACACTGTACCCTCTGAATATAATACTACCACACACTGTACCCTCTGAATATAATACTATCACACACTGTACCCTCTGAATATAATACTACCACACACTGGGTCCCTAAATATAATACTGTCAAACACTACACACCCTGAATATAATACTGCCGCACACTGGCCCCCTGGTATATTACTGCCACACACTATTCCCCTCCATTATTACTGCCACACACTATTCCCCTGTAATATTACTGCCACACGCTATTCCCCCAAATACATCTTTGACAAACGCTGTGCCCTGTACTGACTAATTGTACCTCTGTGCCCCAAAGAATTCTTGATGCCCCTGTGCACCCAGAATTAATAATGTCACTTTGCCCCCAGAATTAATGATGCTGCTGTGTCCCCAGAATCAATGATGCCGCTGTGCCCCCAGAAATGACCAATGACGCTGTGCCCCCAGAAATGACCAATGACGCTGTGCCCCCAGAATTAACTATGCTGCTGTGCCCCCAGAATTAATGATGCCACTTTGCCCCCTGAATTAATGATGCCACTGTGCCCCAGAATTAACTATGCCGCTGTGCACCCAGAATTAATATTGCAGCTATGCACCCAGAATTAATATTGCAGCTGTGCACCCAGAATTAATATTGCAGCTGTGAACCCAGAATTAATATTGCCGCTGTGCCCCCTGAATTAATGATGCTGCAGTGCCCCCAGAATTAACTATGCCGCTGTGTCCCCAGAATTAATATTGCCGCTGTGCACCCTGAATTAATATTGCCGCTGTGCCCCCAGAATTAACTATGCCACTGTGTCCCCAGAATTAATATTGCCGCTATGCTCCCAGAATTAACTATGCCGCTGTGTGCCCAGAATTAATATTGCCGCTGTGCCCCCAAGATTAATATTGCCACTGTGCACCCAGAATTATTGATGCCACCAGAATTAATGATGCCACTTTGCCCCCAGAATCAATGATGCCGCTGTGCCCCCAAAATTAATGATGCCACTTTGCCCCCAGAATTAATTATGCAGCTGTGTCCCCAGAATTAATATTGCCGCTATGCCTCCAGAATTAACTATGTCGCTGTGCCCCCTGAATTAATGATGCCGCTGTGCCCCCAGAATTAATATTGCTACTGTGCCCCCTGAATTAAAGATGCCGCTGTGTCCCCATAATTAACTATGCCGCTGTGTCCCCAGAATTAATATTGCCACTGGGGCCCCAGAATTAATATTGCCTCTGTGCCCCCTGAATTAATATTGCCGTTGTGCCCCCAGAATTAATATTGCCGTTGTGCCCCCAAGGTTAATATTGCTGCTGTGCCCCCTGAATTAATGATGCCGCTGTGCCCCCAGAATTAACATTGTCGCTGTGCCCCCAGAATTAACTATGCCACTCTGCCCCCAGAATTAATGATACCGCTGTGCCCACAGAATTAATGATGCCTCTGTGCCCCCTGAATTAATGATGCCGCAATGCCTCCAGAATTAACTATGCCGCTGTGTCCCCAGAAATAACTATGCCGCTGTTCCCCCTGAATTAATGATGCTGCTGTGCCCCCAGAATTAATATTGCCGCTATGCCCCCAGAATTAATATTACCACTGTGCCCCCAGAATTAACTATGCAGTTGTGCCCCCTGAATTAATGATGCCGCTGTGCCCCCAGAATTAATATTGCCGCTGTGCCCTCAGAATTAACTATGCTGCTGTGCCCCCAGAATTAACTATGCCGCTGTGCCACCAGAATTAATATTGCTGCTATGCCCCCAGAATTAACTATGCAGTTGTGCCCCCTGAATTAATGATGCCGCTGTGCCCCCAGAATTAATATTGCCGCTGTGCCCCCAGAATTAACTATGCCGCTGTGCCGCCTGAATTAATGATGCTTCTGTGCCCCCTAAATTAATGATGCCGCTGTGCCCCCAGAATTAACATTGCCGCTGTGCCCCCAGAATTAACTATGCCGCTGTGCCCCCAGAATTAACTATGCCGCTGTGCCCCCTGAATTAATGATGCCTCTGTGCCCCCAGAATTAACTATGCCGCTGTGCCCCCAGAATTAAGTATGCCGCTGTTCCCCCAGAATTAATGATGCCGCTGTGTTCCCAGAATTAATATTGCCGCTATGTGCCCAGAATTAACTATGCCGCTGTGCCCCCTGAATTAATTATGCTGCTGTGCCCCCACAATTAACTATGCTGCTGTGCCCCCAGAATTAATATTGCCGCTATGCCCCCAGAATTAATGATGCCACTGTGCCCCCAGAATTAATATTGCCACTGTGCCCCCAGAATTAACTATGCCGCTGTGCTGCCTGAATTAATGATGCAGGTATGCCCCCAGAATTAATGATACCGCTGTGCCCACAGAATTAATGATGCTGCTGCGCCCCCTGAATTAATGATGCCGCTGTGCCCCCTGAATTAACTATGCCGCTTTGCCCCCTGAATTAATGATGCCGCTGTGCCCCCAGAATTAATGATGCCGCTGTGCCCCCAGAACTATGCCGCTGTGCCCCCAGAATTAATGATGCCGCTGTGCCCACAGAACTAATGATGCTGCTGTGCCCACAGAATTAATGATGCTGCTGTGCCCCCTGAATTAATGATGCCGCTGTGTCCCCAGAACTATGCCGCTGTGCCCCCAGAATTAATATTGCCGCTGTAAATCTAATATTTCCCCTTCAAAGACTTATTACTGATTGGTATTATCTATTACAACTGAAGTTGTATCTATTGCGAAATAATTTTCGCATGGCAATTTTCGCATGCGCGAATATATTTTAACACTTGACCTAACATGCATGTGAAGTGTAATGAATAAAGCGAAAATACTTACACTGATGAGGGTTCTTTCCTCCTTCCTGGTGAAATTGCTCCCAACCATGTCGAGCTCCAGTGGTCACTTTCCTGTTGCAATGATGAAAAGTTAGCATTAAACTGTGCTGCCGAAGATCACGCGATATTGCACATGCAAATTTTATCCCGCATTGAAAAAAGGCTGCGAATATTGCCAATATGCAAATTTTTTCCTATATATGACAAATATTTGAATATGGCCTATGCCGCTCAACACTACTATTGACCTCAGTGGAAGCTGTATTAGGTTTGAGCTCCACAGTGACTCTGGCAGAGGAAAACCTGTGCAGAGGAAAAGTTGCCCTGTTGCCCATAGCAACCAATCAGATCGCTTCTTTCATTTTGCAGAGACCTTGTTAAAAATGAAAGAAGCGATCTGATTGGTTGCTATGGGCAACAGGGCAACTTTTCCTCTGGACAGGTTTTGATAAATCTCCCCCAATGTGTTGCCCAACCTCCCTACATGGTGCCACATTGGACCTAGTGTAAGAGAAAAGCCTGGCTGTAAAACCTGGTGAAATGTAAAAAACTGTGACCTGTAGCCAAATGTGACCTGCGCTCCTTAGCTCAGCTCTCTCAGCCCTTGTCAGAGCTGATGGCTGTTAGGGGTTAGGGTTAGGGATAAGGGTTAGGATAAGGGTTAGGTTTAAGGGTTAGGATAAGGGGTAAGGGTTAGGATTAGGTGTAAGGGTTAGGAATAGGGTTAAGATTAGGTTTAAGGGTTAGGATAAGGGGTAAGGGTTAGGAATAGGGTTAAGGGTTAGGGTAAGAGTTAGGATTAGGGATAAGGGTTAGGATAAGGATTAGGGGTTAGGATTAGAAGTTAGGGAGTGAGAGGGAGCCGACTGTAAAACAAAGTCACATTCCACTACAGGGACACAGTTTTCTTCATTACACTGGCAAAATATGTGGCAATTAGTTTTGTAGCACTAATAAACCACAAAGTGAAAACACTGCCTCTAAACACAATGAAAACTCGGCTTAAAGGGGTACTCTGGTGGGGGTAAAAAAAAAGTTTCAAATAAACTGGAGCCAGAAAGTTAAAAATATTTTTAAATTACTTCTATTTAAAAATCTTAATACTTCCAGTACTTATCAGCCGCTGTATGCTACAGAGGAAGTTGTGTAGTTCTTTCCAGTCTCACAGTGCTCTCTGCTGCCACCTCTGTCCATGTCAGGACCTATCCAGAGCAGGAGAGGTTTGCTATGGAGATTTGCTTCTACCATGGACAGTTCCTGACAGGGACAGAGGTGGCAGCAGAGAGCACTGTGAGACTGGAAAGAACCACACAGCTTCCTCTGTAGAATACAGCAGTTGATACGTACTGGAAGTATTATGATTTTTAAACAGAAGTAATGACAGGAAGTAAGGAATGACACAGGCTCAGTTTTTCATTAATAGCTGGAACTTGTAGTCCCACAAAGCAACTAACAAACTAACTAAAGGCATCACCGTGACCAAACCCCGCTTGAAAACGTGCTCTAGTCTGGCCATGCGTCGCTCTCTCCCGTCTTTCTCAATGGGACGTGACGTCACGCATTCCGTCCTAAAACAAAGCCACGCAATACCTAACGCATGCGCAGTAGGAGTCCCTTTTTCATGAATGTGCCGGGGTAGCCCCGCCCCCTTTTTTCCCTCTTTTCCCTCTCGCGGCCGTTAGTTCCGGAGTTTGCGCAGTGGAGTCTAACCTGTCGGCGCTCTTACAAAATGGCCGCCTGAAGACGTTTCCCGCCCTGGTTGTGTCGCTGGGGTGGTCGCTGCATGTGAGGAAGGACAGAGGCGGATCGGGCCAGCGTGTGTGAAGTGACGGGGCCCCTACTCGTGTCTACAGGAGGTGAGAATGGCGGCTGAAGACGGGGGAATCCTCTCTCACATGGGGACTCGGATGACGTCACTGGCGTGAGCATTATGTTATAGGCCGGTGTTTCCCAACCGAGGTGCCTCCAGCTGTTGCAAAACTACAACTCCCAGCATGCCCTGACAGCCGCAGGCTGTCAGGGCATGCTGGGAGTTGTAGTTTTGCAGCAGGTGGCTACTAAAACTATTGTACGGCTGCAATAATGCTATTATACAATATATTTGTACTTTTATCCTTTTGCTTTACTTATTATTATTATTTTTTTTATATATTCCCCGCAGTGTATCGCAGTTTTACCGGAAACCATGTGACGCAATGGGTTTTGTCTACGTTGTGGCCCATATGTGGGATCGTATAAAAAAAAAAAAAAAAAAACACAGCTTTTATCCATAAACAGCGCCACACTGCTTCTCAGGTTGTATGTGGTATTGCAGCACAGTTCCTTTTAAAGGGAATAGTATTCTAATACCACACACATCCTGAGGACAGGGGTGGCGCCGTTTCCGGATGATGGCGGCTGTGTGTGGTATCCCGGCAATGGCCGGATGCTGCGTAGAGAGTTAAAAAAAAGGGAACGCCGGGTGCACATTTGCGCTGTGGTCGGTTCATGGGTTGTTCAATTTTGTCCCTGCTCTTTAGATCGGTGGTGACCCCCGACTAATTGTGTTTTGCCCCTTTAGGGGGATACATTTTAGAGTGGGGATCACACAACATAAGCCAGTGTTTCCCAAGCAGTGTGCCTCCTGCTGTTGCAAAACTACAACTCTCAGCAACCGGGAACCACAGCTGAAACCGGACATCGCCGATCGGGTGCTGATATCTGGCATTAACCCTTTAGACACTGATCAAAGTTGATTGCAGCGTCTAAATGCAATGCGTATAAATGCCGGTAGCTCAGTGAGCCGGAAGGTAAGAGACGACCTCCTCCTCCTGTCCCCTCAGCTGATCGGATGCCGATTGGACGAGCCGGAAGGTAACAGACAGGCGGAGGTCTCGTACCTTCCGACTCGTCCGATAGTGCAGGCAGCCTGTATAAATGGAGCGCCAGTGACACTGATAAACAACAGTACTTACCTGGTCCCCGTCCGTGCAGTCGTTCTTCGGTAATCTCCGGTTCCGTCAGCTCATGGGCTTGGGACATGGGCGGAGCTTAGTGATGTCACTTCTGCCGAGTCCCGCTGCTAGAGGACAGCAGCGGTGACATCACTAAGCTCCGCCCATGCCTCAAACCAGGCCCGGAGCTGAAGTTAATGGAGGTTACCGAAGAACGACTCCACGGAACAGGGTGAGTACTGTTGTTATCAGTGTCGCCTGCACTATCTGTCTGTACCGACAGGTTAGTGCAGGTGACACTGGTGACAGATTTCCTTTAAAAGGGTACTCCGCTGCACCTTGGAGCGAGCAGCAGGGTCCTGATGTCATGCCACGCCTCTCAATGCAAGTCTATGGAAGAGGGGCGTGATGACTTTCATTGAGGGGGCGGGGCGTGGCGTGGCGTGACCTCATGAACCCCGCACCCAGTGTTCTAACCGAATGCGGGGTGCTGCACAGAGAACGTGGGGGTCCCAGCGGCAGCCAAGTACGATTTAAAGCGGGCGCTTTAAATCAATGATCTGCACCGGCTTTTGCGGTGCCATAGGCCGCTGCCACCACCCGCTTCTCTCCCCCTGCCTGTCCGGGGGTCCTCCTGAGTCCTATCACCGCCCCAGTCCCCCTCCCCCCCCGCACCGCGACCCCCACCAACTGGGGATCGACCGATTTATTGGGCCGATAATCAGTGGAGGTTAGGGCAGATAACTTATACCGATATTCCGGTATAAGTTATCGACTATCCCCCCGCGACACCGCTGCAGATCATTGATTTAAAGCGGGCGCTTTAAATCAATGCACTGCAGTGGCTTTTGCAGGGCCATAGGCCGTCGCCACCACCCGCTTCTCTCCCCCTACCTGTCAGGGTGGTCCGGGCCATCCATCCTTCCTGTAGTGTCCGGAGGCGTTCCGGGTGAAGGGTGAACCGGTCCGGGCTGTCCTTCTCCGGCGGTCATCTTCTCCACTCCGGGCAGGCTCCGGCCTAGTACGCTGCATAGACGCCGCTGCGCAGTGACGCCCGTGCGCAGCGACGCACCTGACGTCACGGCGTAGCGGCGTCTATACAGCTATTAGGCCGGAGCCTGTCCGGAGTGGAGAAGATGACCGCCGGAGAAGGACAGCCCGGACTAGTTCACCCGGAACGCCCCCGGACACTACAGGAACGATGGATGGCCCGGACCACCCCCATTACGGGTAAGTTTAATTTTTTTTTTATTGACTCGGAGGGTGGGGGAGGGGCCCGACCGGTATAGCGGTATGGGCAAAAATCCATACCGGTATATCGCCCAGCACTACGGTGGGGGGTGCGACGCGGTGGGTTGGGGGGGGCGGTCGCGGTGCAGGGGCGGGGTATTATCGGGTTATCGACAAGGTAATTGCCAATACCGATAATGCCCAAAAGCGTGATTATCGGCCGATAATGTCGGCCATACCGATAATCGGTCGATCCCTACCACCAACGCACCGCGCCAAACCCCCCACTGCACAGCACCGCCCCGGCCCCATTGCCTCCCCTCATCCCCGGTTTTATAATTACCGGGGTCCACTCTACATCTGGCTCCGGTGGCGTCCTCCTGAGCTGTCACTGTGCGCACTGACGGTGACATCACGTTGAGGGCGTCACAGCGCAACGCAGGAGCCAGAAGTAGCGTGGACCCTGGGAACAGATAATTATAAAACTGGGGATGGGGGAGGCAATGGGGCGGTGCGGTGGTGGGGGGGCATTATCGGCAAGGTAATTGGCGATAACGCCCAAAATCGTGGATATCGGCCAAACCGATAATCGGTCGATTCCTAGCGCGGACCCCTGGAACAGGTAATTATAAGACCGGGGATGGGGGTGGTTGGACCCCAGGACAGGCAGGGGGAGAGAAGAAGCGGGGTGGCGGCAGCGGAGGTCTCTGGCCCCGCAAAAGTCGCTGCTGTTCATTGATTTAAAGCGCCCGCTTTAAATCATTGATCTGCAGCGGCCTCTGCGGGGCCGGGTGGGGGGGAGACGACAGCCGATAACTTATACCAGAATAAATTATTGGCTATCGGCCTGAAGGGTCACAGATTATCGGTATCGGCCCTAAAAAATCGATATCGGTCAATCCCTTAAATATATATGGCACACACTCGATCACAGCTGGTCCCAGTGCTATCTAAACTTTTAGAATGTAGTCCAGACGTGTCAAAAGTTTATTCAGATGACAAAAATGTAAGTTGTTCAAACTGTATAATACTGTCGCCTTGACTATTTGGGGCATCTCTACCACCTTCAGCCTATAAAGCAGTGGTCTTCAACCTGCGGACCTCCAGATGTTGCAAAACTACAACTCCCAGCATGCCCGGACAGCCATCAGCTGTCCTGGCATGCTGGGAGTTGTAGTTTTGCAACATCTGGAGGTCCGCAGGTTGAAGACCACTGCTATATAGTACTACTTGGGCCCTGTATGTCACAGTTTGCAGGCACTGTGTATTACTAATAATTAAACACTATTTAATATAGATATTTTTACATTATGCGGCATTACTTGGGCACTGTATGACCCTATATGCGGGCAATAAATAATACAGGTTATTAAAAACTGTACAGTATAGATATTTCTACACTGTATGGCGCCACTTGGACAATTGGCGTCACTGTTTGTGGGCACTGTATAATATTAGTAACTAAACACTATATAGTATAGATATTTGTTCGATATATGTCGCCACTTTCACTGTCCGGGCATGCTGGGAGTTGTAGTTTTGCATCATCTGGAGGTCCGCAGGTTGAAGACCACTGCAATAGAGGGTGGAGGGATCCAGACATGGGACATGGTCATGTCCACCTGGAAGTAACTAGATTTGTATGACCAAAGATGTGTCAAAGATGGAGTCAAAGCGCAATTGATTGTGGCTCTAAATGAACACTGTCAGCTTTCTCCCCCCCCCCCCCCCCGCACTAACCAGCGGTACTGGCTGCTAGTGCGGGGACGCTGATCAGTTTCATGCTTACCGTTCCCGAATCCGCCGCGCCATTCTGCCGTAATATTCTATTTTCGGTATATGCTAATGAGTTTCTAACTGGCACTCTGACGTCAGTGCCGCTGGCCGCAGCGTCGCCCTTCTCATCAATATTCCTCCCCTCCCTCTTCATTACAGAGCGGAGAGAACAGGGAGAGGCGGAGGGAGGGGAGGAATATTGATGAGCTGGGCGATGCTGTGGCAGGCGACACTGACGTCAGAGCGCCAGTTAACCTGGTTGGCGCCAGTTAGCCCCTCATTAGCATATAACGAATGGCACGGCAGATCTGGGGCTAACTGGCGCCAACCGGGCTAACTGGCGCTCTGACGTCAGTGTCGCCTGCCACAGCATCGCCCAGCTCATCAATATTCCTCCCCTCCCTCCGCCTCTCCCTCTTCTCCCCAATCTGTAATGAAGAGGGAGGAGAGGAATATTGATGAGCAGGGCGACGCTGCGGTCAGCGGCACTGATGTCAGAGTGCCAGTTAGAAACTCATTAGCATATACCCAAAATAGAATATTACGGCAGAATGGCGCGGCGGATTCCGGCACGGTAAGCATGAAACTGATCAGTGTCCCCTGCGCTACCAGCCAGTACCGCTGGTTAGTGCGGATGGGGGAAGGTTACAGTTTTCCACGAGGAGTGTAGCGGGATTTATGATCCTATTGTGCCCGGGCTGTAAAAAGTGATGAGTGTAACGGATGAGTGTAACGGATGAGTGTAACGGATGAGTGTAACGGATGAGTGTAACGGATGAGTGTAACGGATGAGTGTAACGGATGAGTGTAACGGATGAGTGTGTGCATTGTTATAGCCCCTAGAGGGGGCTATAACACTGCGTAAAAAAATAAAATAAAATAAAAAGTTAAAGATTATCTAACCCCTCCCCTAATAAAAGTCCGTATGACCCATTTCCCATTTAAAAAAAAAGACATGGTATTGCTGTGTGCGGAAATTTCCGAACTATAAAAATATATTGTTAGTTAAACAGCGCAGTCAATGGCGTACGCGCAAAAAAAATTCAGTCCAAAATAGCGTGTTTTTGGTCACTTTTTATACCATAAAATTTTTTTTGATAAAAAGTAATCAAAAAGTCCATTCAAAACAAATGTTACTGATAAAAACTTCAGATCATGGCGCAAAAAAATGAGCCCTCATACATCCCTGTATGCGGAAAAATAAAAAGGTGAAAACGATTTTTAAAAGGTAAGGAGGAAAAACTAAAAAAAAACGCTCGGTCTTAAGGGGTTAAAGGGATTATCCCAAGATAGGATAGGTGACAGGTTTCTGATCATAGGGTCCAACGCCTGTCAGTCGTAAGTTGATTCAGCAGCTCTGTAATGGGTTTAGCATCTCAAGTGACCTCAAGGATGAGATCCGACAGCATCCAGGAGTGCAGAATCCTTATGTTTGGGGCGCCCAAAAAAAATACATGAAACCTGTCAACCTGTCATGGTCTTTGGGTTGTAATGTTCTTGGTGGTTGATTTGAAGACTCTGCACTTCTGCATGCTGTCAGGTGTCATGTAGATATATCAGTTTTTGAGAGTGCTGAGATCCCCACTATCTATAATTTTGTAATAAACTTTTCACACCTCGGAGACATGTCAAAAGTTTTAGTCAATCGGGGTCGTCGAACTGAGACACTCGCTGATTATTTCAACGAGCCGAGAAGAGTATGGGGGGGGGGGGGGGTTAATTCATAGCGATCTGTCCTGTTGTGTGTTCTCAGAATTCTCACCCCACAGGCCTGATCTTTACAACAATGTAGCATGTGCTCGCAGCTAAACACGTGTTTCCGTCATTTGCCGGCCAAAAATCCTGGGTCTACTTCCTGCTATAGTAAGGGGAATAGGAAACCTGATGAGTCAGCAAGTAACACATGTGCTCTGAGCTCCTTGGTCAGTGTTTCCCAACCAGGATGCCTCCAGCTGTTGCTAAACTACAACCCCCAGCATGCCCGGACAGCCGATGGCCGTCCGGGCATGCTGGAGTTGTAGTTTTGCAACAGCTGGAGGCACCCTGGTTGGGAAACACTGACCTAAAGTAGCAGATTATCATTTGCTTCCCCAAACAATACCCTGAAGTGCATGGCATTTTTTTTTTTTTTTTCAGTAGTTTCTGTGAATAAATTCATTTGAATAGGACAATTGCAAAATAATTTGTGCCACAAGTTTTGAATGTTGAAACTCCAACCGATTTGTAGCACAGAACCAGAAGAGAGAACACACTTAGGCTCATTAAAGTGATCAGTCTGGGTCTGAACACTCAAACCCGACTGATCAGAACCTTTGACATAACTCTAAATCTTGTGAATAATAATTTAAAAAAAAATAATAATTTTTAGTCCCAGCTATGCTCCGTCCCATTAGGGACTGTTAGACTTTCTTTCCCGCTTAAATGGGCACTGTCACTAACGTTTTTTTATAAAGAAACAAAAAAAATATAAATATATATATAATATATTTTGTAGTACTTATGTACTTCAACATATTTCTAAAATACTTCAATTACTTTTTTGCGGGGTTATAATATTGTATTTTGCTTTTGAAATCCAGCCACTAGGGGGCGGCCAGCTGCAGCCTGCTGTGACGTCACAGCTGATTTCAGACCAATCCCAGCCGGGCATCGGTCCGAATTCAGTCAGCCTGCGCTTGCTTCCTGCCTGTCAAGATGAGCTAAGGGCGGAAGTCGGCCCCCAGCAGGCATCCGTGACATCTTTCCTGTTGGGGAAGTCTGCCTGGTAAGTGAGCACACTACCAGGTAGACAAAAAGCCATTTCTAAGAGAAGTAAAAAAAAAATCAGAGAGGGGGTTAGGGATAGATGGGCAATAGGCAGGGACATAAAAAAAAGGATGGTGTGAGCTACTCTTTAACGGACCCTAAATGGGTTGGAGAGCTGGTTACCTACAGATCCCATTGATTTTGCAAGGGGTGCGTCAGGTGTCCATTATTCTGGAGGAATGAGCGTAGAAAAATACCGGCCATGCAGTAATTTTTCCTCTGCTCCGCTCCTGTCATTTTGTACCACTACTTTTTAGCGGAGCTCAGCGGCTGTGTAAAAGTAGCCTTAGATTGTCGTCCTTCTTTACATTGCTAAAAATTTTCTGTATTTTTTTTTTTTTCTCATTAAAAGGTTTATTTAATTTTTTACATAAATAAAAGAAAGCGGGAGGGAGTTAGATCAAATAATATAGACAAGCAATGACTTCTTGCTGCCATTGGAAACAATCATCATCCATAACAAAAAACGGGGGGGGGGGGGGGATGATTTATCAAAACCTGTGTAGAGGAAAAGTGGAGCTGATGCCCAAAGCAACCAATCAGATCGCTGCTTTTATTTTTAAAAAGGCCTCTGAACAATAATCTACCCCAATATGTCAATATTGAAAACAAAAATGGTAAGGGGGGGGGGAACCACACAATTGGACACAATAAAGAAAACCTAATAAGCAGTATTATGACAAGAGGGACACATTGGTCTAGCATAGCAAGTTACAGGTATGAGGACATCCTTTTCAGTGTTTTTTATCTATTGTTTTATAAAGCTTTCCTATGGTTCTGGTGGCAGAGTTGCTTGGTTTTGTGCCAGTTGAGGATTATTGGACTGGCAGTTTGCCATTCTGTAGTTTGGGAAGGTGCTATCAGGGACTGCTATTTGGGTTATAGGGTTAGTCTTATCACAGACTGAGCCACCATAGTGCTAGGGTAAAAGTCACTGCTATTCACACCCTGCACAGTCATAGCTGTCCAAACAGTCCGCACCAATATCTGCAGCTGTAAGAGCATTCTCAGAGCTGTAGGATTGGAACAGCTGCAGAACCAAACAGGTTTTCTTGATAGTTTACGCTTAGAGTACCTGTCATCAAGTAAAACTTTTATATTGTATACCTTATGTCATTTCGGGCAATATATCTTCATTAAAAAAAACAATATTTCAAGCAGTTTTTACCTGTTCAAAAAGTGGCCACTAGGGGTCTCTTTTCTATACTGTTCTGCAGGCCCTGCATAGCCTCCGGACCAGTGCTGGATGGGCACTGGTCCGATTTCCGGAAGTGCGGGTGGGGCGGAACATGAGCGCGCTCCCTGGCTGTCAATCATGCAGATGGGAGTGAGCGCTGCGCGTCCAGAGGTATCTGCAAACAGACATAGTGAACGCCCCCTGCCTCTTGTCCCCGCCCCTCACATAGGCTGTCCGGCCATCAGCGTTCACTGCAGCGCTGATGGTCCTAGGACATAGTGTGGCACATATTACTCTGTCCTGTGATCGAGGTATTTTTTATGTAAGTATAGAGTGTGGCACATGTTTGATGCTCACTTTGTACAGCAGGGTGCACAGCAGGCAGCATGCTCCGATGTCCCTTCTCTCTGTATGCCTCGTGATGTGCATAACAGGGAGGAGGGGACTCGGCCTGCCTGCCATGATTGGCTCCCTGTTCTATGCGAGCTTCCGAGCGCAGCATAGAACAGGGAAGGGGCGGAAATGTTACCATGCAGACTTCAGGTGACGTCACACCTGCCTGGTAACGCCACTCACAGCTAAAGCAGAGGGAGAGTGAGCAGAGTTTATAGAGCAATATCTTGATAAATAATGGGCCAAATTGAAAAAGACAAAGTGCTATGGACTTGGGAGGATGAGGGAAACAGATATGTTTCCCTGTTTACTTAGTGGTAGGTACTCTGAGGGTGCGTACACACGCTAGTAACTAGCAACGGGTTTCCCGCTGTGAGTTATGCTACCATTCATTTGCATGGGTCCGCGGGCAGTATGCAAATCTGACACTATTGCAGACTGCCTGTGGACCCATTTAAATCAATGATTGCGTAACTCGCAGCGGGCAACCCTCTGCTAGTAATAGTATGTGAATGCACCCTAAAGGGGTTACTCTGCTGCTCAGCGTTTGGAGCAAACTGTTCCGAATGCCGAAGCCAACGCTGGGAGCGCATGATGTCATAGCTCCGTCCCTTCATGATGTCATGCCCCGCCCCCTCAATGCAAGTCTATAGGAGGGGGCGTGACGTCCGTCACGCCCCCTCCCATAGGCTTGTATTGAGGGGGCGGGATATAATGGTTTGCACGATTCCTGAATCAATACTAAACTTCTCGTGTCCTTCTTTTTTTCAGTGCTGGCAAAATGGCAAAGAGAATCGCAGACAAGGAGCTGACAGATCGCAACTGGGATCAAGAGGAAGAGTCTGAGGATGTAAGTGTTTGGGTTACCTGCAGCCTCTTACAATGTCTTTGAATGCCAACATATGACAACTAAATATTTAGATCTGCGAGAATTAGCATTTTCAGTGTTTGAACAGAACTTGCAAAGTACCATGGATACAGCCTTTTGGTCTGTCAGTCCTTTTTTTTTTTTTTTTATTTATTTTATTTTTTTCCCCTTCTCCCAAATTCAAAGTTTATTAAAAAATGTAATGTACAAACAAGAACAACTGTATGGAAGTCAGAGACTTACAAATTAAATAGTCAGTAGAAGTCGACTAAAGCGACTAGTGTTACATTGCGTAGTTATCATTTCGACAAGGATATGTCAAAAGAACAGAACAGAAAAGAAAAAATAACCGTGGTATAGTAAGGCTAAAGAACAAGACACAATGTAACAGGGTACAATATAGCTGGCTGTGTGTGACCATGCATTGAGGGGCTCAGCTGATGGAATATCGATCATAATATACTGATAACACCAGAAAGGTACCTTGCGGGCAGGACAAGTTCCGGACCTCCATGACATGCAGCCATACGGTCAGTTCTTTTTATCAACAAACTGAGGGGTCTGAAGCATTAAGGAAGTATGAGACAATCATGGAAAAGATAGGATACCACTAGAGATGAGCGAACTTACAGTAAATTTGATTCGTCACAAACTTCTCGGCTCGGCAGTTGATGACTTTTCCTGCATAAATTAGTTCAGCTTTCCGGTGCACCGGTGGGCTGGAAAAGGTGGATACAGTCCTAGGAGACTCTTTCCTAGGACTGTATCCACCTTTTCCAGCCCACCGGAGCACCGGAAAGCTGAACTAATTTATGCAGGAAAAGTCAGCAACCGCCGAGCTGAGAAGTTCGTGACAAATCAAATTTACTGTAAGTTCGCTCATCTCTAGATACCACAGTGCAGCATGGAAAGTAGAGTAAAATACAGTTTAAAGTTATGTGACATTACACAAATCCTTTTGTAAAAGGGTTAAAGTGGTATTCCCATTAGAGCTGATTATTCCCTATCCATAAGATGGGGGATAAGAAGCTTATTGGTGAGGGTCCAACTGCAGAAACGGCAGCAGCACCCACGTAAATAACAATACCTTCCCCGAGCCCCCTCCGGCATACAGCCTAAAGTACCACTCTCTGCCCCCTAGCCTGATGTCATACTGACCTTGTGCACCATGTATGGACAGGACACTTGTCTGACAATTGGGGCTTGTGCACCCTAACACCAGCAGGCACAGCTTCCTCTCCATACCCCATCACCAGCAGGCACAGCTTCCTCTCCATACCCCATCACCAGCAGTCACCGCTTCCTCTCCATACCCCAACACCAGCAGTCACCGCTTCCTCTCCATACCCCAACACCAGCAGTCACCGCTTCCTCTCCATACCCCAACACCAGCAGTCACCGCTTCCTCTCCATACCCCAACACCAGCAGTCACCGCTTCCTCTCCATACCCCAACACCAGCAGTCACCGCTTCCTCTCCATACCCCAACACCAGCAGTCACCGCTTCCTCTCCATACCCCAACCACCAGCAGTCACCGCTTCCTCTCCATACCCCAACCACCAGCAGTCACCGCTTCCTCTCCATACCCCAACCACCAGCTGTCGCAGCGCCCCTCTCCATACCCCAACCACCAGCTGTTGCAGCGCCCCTCTCCATACCCCAACCACCAGCTGTCGCAGCGCCCCTCTCCATACGCCAACACCAGCAGTCGCAGCGCCCCTCTCCATACGCCAACACCAGCAGTCGCAGCGCCCCTCTCCATACCCCAACACCAGCAGTCACCGCTTCCTCTCCATACCCCAACCACCAGCAGTCACCGCTTCCTCTCCATACCCCAACCACCAGCAGTCACCGCTTCCTCTCCATACCCCAACCACCAGCAGTCACCGCTTCCTCTCCATACCCCAACCACCAGCAGTCACCGCTTCCTCTCCATACCCAAACCACCAGCTGTCGCAGCGCCCCTCTCCATACCCCAACCACCAGCTGTCGCAGCGCCCCTCTCCATACGCCAACACCAGCAGTCGCAGCGCCCCTCTCCATACGCCAACACCAGCAGTCGCAGCGCCCCTCTCCATACGCCAACACCAGCAGTCGCAGCGCCCCTCTCCATACCCCAACACCAGCAGTCGCAGCGCCCCTCTCCATACCCCAACACCAGCAGTCGCAGCGCCCCTCTCCATACCCCAACACCAGCAGTCGCAGCGCCCCTCTCCATACCCCAACACCAGCAGTCGCAGCGCCCCTCTCCATACCCCAACACCAGCAGTCGCAGCGCCCCTCTCCATACCCCAACACCAGCAGTCGCAGCGCCCCTCTCCATACCAACACCAGCTGTCACAGCACCTCCTCTATCCTTCCAGTAATAGTAGTGTGCACATCTGTGAATCTGTAGCTGGTGTAGGCTGTCAAGGCATGTTGTGAGTTGTAGTTTTGCACCAGCTGATGAGCCAAAGGTTGCAGACCCAGTGCAGCTGACCCAGAGCTAGTACAACTCACAGCATGCCCTGAGACAGCCTATGGCTCTGCAGCTGACCTAAACCAAATCTGCAACAACTAGCATTTTACACTAATAGTATGTTATAGTGCCACATGCTGGGAGTGGTGATTTTTGTTTGGGTCAGCTGGAGAACCATAGGCTGTGTCAGGGCATGCTGCGAGTTGTAATTAGTTAGTAATTATCTTCACCTCCTAGCATGCCCTGACACAGCCTATGGCTCTGCAGCTGACCCAAAACTAATACCACATTTTATCTATTTTACTTTGAGTGGATGAGGAAAGTCTTTTTTTTTTTTTTTCTCCAAGCACATCCTTAATTCTCAATTTCAGCCTAAAATTTTCATTTCGGTGCACCACTAATATATTAGTGAAACTCCACCGATGTCTATACTTAAGACTCCTATTTAAAACACTAACAAAGCTATTTACAGAGGGACAATGGGCATAAACAGAAAGTGCTAGGGAGGTAGGAAAATATGAGTAGCCACATCCCCCTGATGAAGCCTTAGCAAAATGTACGTTGGTGTATGCAGGTAGTTTGTCTCGGGCAGTGTACATGGCAGCTATTTGTATGTCTTTTTTTTTTTTTCTGTTTTGAGCGAATTGCTTATGTTTGTACTTACTGTATCCATCATGTGTAGCCGTTTAACATTTGCCTTCTCTTTTCTAATCTTTTCATACCTCCCTGGCACATGTTCCTATTTATGCTCATGGTTTTTCAGCTGCCATCACCACCTTATCTGCTGTGGGCCTAGTCTAGTGCCTGATATCCTTTCTATGCTCTTTATCTGCTTTTATATGTATGTTATCAATAAAATTGTAAATTTTTTATGTAAATAAAAAAAAAACTATTTACAGAGGCTCAAAACTTCTGAAACACTGGACACTGTTGTTCCTACTCTGTTGTCCTTCTTTCTTATAAAGGCTGTAAAGCCATCGCTTGCGAGATACAAAACAATCTTTTAAATCTAGCAGCCTTTTTACTGTATGCCTGTGTTGTTTTATCATCCGTCTCACAATCTTGCAGGCTGGGACGTTCTCTGTTGCCAGTCAAGATGTTTTGAAGTGCAGAGAAATTAAGAAGGCAAAAAGGAGAAATCCAGGAAGTGAAGTAAGATCCGCAACGTTTATGTGACCGGACATCTAAATGTGATGTGAAGCTGAATATACGTTTTTGTCTTTTTTTTCTTCCCTTTTTAGACTGAGGGCAGTGGCGCTTTTAAAGGATTTAAAGGTTTATTCTCAGCATCTGGAGCAAGTTTTGGTGGATTTGGAAGCGACTCTGCTGCAAAACCTTTTCCAAGTCTGACCAACGGAAGCCGCACAACATCATTGTTCACCTCCAAGCCTGCGGGGGAAAACAAACAGTCTTTTGGTGAGTTTTTATTTTATATTTTTTTAATGCCGCTCTGCTTAGTAACCATGCTATAACTCTAATACAGTTTTCTTATTGTAACGCCTTTATTTATGTAGAAAGCCACAAGTAGATTTCCACATTGATTGAGTCAGGTCTATTGAGCCAGGTCTAGACACAGCAGATTTGCACTCAGCAGCAATTTACAGTACGGTGCAAGTATCAGTCCCCATCCACTTGATCTGTATAGAATACAGTGCATGCTGTGGATTTTCTTATTTGCAGCATACTCATTCTGTTGTGGGGAAATGCTGTGGATTTATCCCCTTTAGTGAAATCCTCTGTAACACAGGCAGGAATGGGCCCAGCTTAACATGCTTCTCTGTGGATATGACTCTTTGAGCTAAAGGTACCTAGAGAATTAAAAATAATAAAAGTAAAAAATATCCATATTCTCTGCAGCACTACAACATGGAAAAGGAAACTTTACACAAATGAAGTGTTCTCTGTGTAATACTTTCTATTGAAGGGTTTATCCAGTAGAAAATTTATCCCATATAAAGGAATGTGTCTAATCGCAGGGCATCCGACTGCTTGCATCCCGACAGGCCCTCCATGCATTCTCTAGGAGAGTGCACGAGACAGCAGAGTACATTGATCTTGCATCTCTGACACTCTCTGGCTGGGTTCACATCACATTTTTATCAATACAAGACTTCATACGGCTGAGGGGAGCTAAAACCTTCCGTATGCCGCCCGCATGTAATTCATTTCAATGAGCCGGCTGGAGTGAAACACTGACCCCGATCGGCTCATTTTTGCCCCATATGTGGTTTTCCCACCGCACCTAAAACCGTAGTCGACCGCGGTTTGAGGTCCGGTGGAAAACCGCATACGGGGCAAATTGAAATGATTTACATACAGGTGGCATACGGCAGGGATACGGGAGTGCAAGGTTTTAGCTCCCGTATTGGTAAAAACGTGATGTGAACCCAGCCTCATAGAGAATGCATGGAGGGGCCATGTTGACCCCACTCTGTGCATGCTGGAGTACCCCTTTAATGATGGGCTGGTTCTTCCAGAGTGAGGCGCTGGATCTTCTCTCCATTCTAACATGTAGATAAGCCCATTGATTTTGGTCCTAAGCAGCTTGATGACATCCCCCCTGAAATGCTGCACATTTGTTCCAGATTTTTGAAACACTGCAGCAGATTACAGTTCAGGCGGGTAAGGTTTGGAAAATTTCAGCATGGAACAATTTGCATGCTGCAGATTTGGAAACTTGCCGCATGCAAGTGTAAACAGAATCTGTTCCGCTTACACTTGTGCTAACAGCAGATGAAACCCAGTGAAATAAGGATGTTTAATGTAATTTAACCATTCTACAGCCAGGGAGCACAACTTGGATACTTTTAGAAAACCACTGTAAGTCCAAGCTAGACACCTATTTGAATGTAAGATAGGGCTCTGTTGTACCTCCTTTTATATACCTATATTTGGCTTATAGTATTTATCTTATTCACCAGGATCTCTCTTTACAAACGGTCCTACGTCTACAGCCACTGATGGAACTTCTAGCACTGCAAAAACCAACGGAGAGAAGCCTTCACCTACCTCTAGTTCTGGTCCAAATAAGTCTGTTGGCTCCACCGAATACAACAAACAGTTAACGTCCCTAAACTGTTCCGTTCGTGACTGGATTGTGAAACACGTGAACGCCAATCCACTGTGTGATCTAACGCCTATCTTTAAAGACTATGAAAAATATTTAGCCACCATAGAGCAGAAATATGGAGTGAATACAGACAGCGGATCTGAGAGTGACAGCTCCAAGGGCACTCCAACCATTCCATCGTTTCTCTCTGCAAAAGTGGAGACCAAACCAACTTTTTCTTTTACTTGCAAAGAGAGTAAATCTGAACCTCCAGCTCAGTCCTCTCCAGAAAAAAAGTCTTCTCAGCCGGCTTCCCTGTTCTCATTCGGTCAAAAGACAGATACTAGTAGTTTTGGTTCATTCGGCTCAGGGACAGCAGCGGGGTTCTCTTTCTCAGCAGGAACTGCCGGTCTGTTTGGTAAAGATACAAGTAAGAGCAATATCGGAACAACTTCATTTTCTGTTCAGTCGGTGCCAACTAAACAGAGTGAAGATTCAGGTAATTTGATTATGTGAATGTGATATATACAGGATAACCCTACAGTAGTAAGTTGGTTTTGGCCATTAGTTGAATATAGGGTGATCCCTGTTTCTAAATCACTTGGAGGATCAAGAATGGCTACTTTTACCCTTTTAGATCAGTCTTTCCCCAACTGTTGTGCCTCCAGCTGTTGAAAAGCTACAATTGCCAGCGTGGTCGGGCAGTCTTTGACTAGGAATTGTAATTTTGCAACAGCTTGATGCACAGTGGTTTGGAAATGCTGCTTTAGATACTGTGGGTCAATGCACACAAAAAAGCCCTTGATACTGAGTAATTAAGACCTACTTTCCCACCAGTGGAACATTGAGCATACTGGGCGTTTAGGTTGCTGATGCAAATTTCTGACATGCTGTTTAGAGTGCAGATTTTTTTTGTTCGATTTGGCTGGAGAATATACTTGAGCAACTTTAGGTGATTTTCTACATGAAGCTGGGTTCACACTTTCCTAACACAGATGTGTTACGTCTTACGTGTTGCGCCTGCAAGTCCTGACCTGACTGCAGATCTTGTGAGCCAGACTTATAGCTGTAAGTTTGGGTCATCTAACCTGTGGTCAATCCAAATCTTGTGACCATAATGCAGACATGAAAATAGGTCATGATTTGGCTACTGTGGACCCAACCTAAAGCCTTTCAATCTGTAATTATTTTACCACAATAAAGAAGCCTTAGGCTCCTTTCACATTGCTGTTGTGACCCGGCAAGCAGAAAAAGGAGGGGAAAATAGCAGGGGGAAAGAAAAAAAACTGCACCCGACGGACCCCATTATAGTTAATGGGATCCATAGGGACCCATTGGTACACGCTGTGCCCCTTCCCGATAATAAGCCTAACAGCCATTTTCGGTTGGGGCACAACGGCAGCGTGAAAGTAGCCTTAGTCAATACGCTTCATCCTGGCATTGTACTGCATTGTTGCCTGTTCACTTCAATCGGGCAGTGCGGTGTTACATTGCACCACTTCTACTTATAGTGCGGCAATTGTAAGAATGATCAGAGGTAAACATTAAAGACACTGCAACACTTTCCAGAACACTTTGGCCCCTTCAAACAACTGATCAGTGGTGGTGCTGGGCACCAAAACTCTCACTGACTGACTTGAGAATAAGACATCACTCTTTGACATTATGTAACCCATTTGATGTCCCCTTTATAATAGTTGTAAAGAGCAGGGTCCCAGCTGCCCCAGGTAGCCCTTTTAGGTTTTTTCTCCCATAGAACAGACATTTGTGTACATTTTTTTTATAGCTTTCATCTGACAGTTTTTCTCTTGATAGTGTCTTCTAGATATCTGAAAGTAATTTTTTTTTATTTATTTATTTTTTCTTTAGCTATGTTAGATTATTTTATTTGTTTTTTTCCTAATAATTTTAGGTGGAGGTGCTGCTGATGAGGAAGCAGAAGAGCCACCAAAAGTAGTTGTTCAAGAAATAAAAGAAGATGATGCCTTCTATTCCAAAAAGTCAGTATCAAGTGTTCTTACTAGTATCAAATGAATAATTTTATGTATAAAACCTGAAAGGGCAGATTTAAGTATTAGTAATGAATGTGGCTTTTTGAATAGACTGTGGCGCTGTTGAGTTAATACTTAACTTCTCTAGTTGTGGATTATTTTTTATTTTAAACATTCATGCCATTTGCTTACTTCACTTGTCAATACTGGTAAGATTAGCCATTGCCTCTAACTACAGGCAGTGTATGAGTACAGACTTATTGTGACACTAGTTAATCCTATGAAGATTGTTACAGCTTGGAACGCAGTGCGCACACTATAAAATGCATGTGTGTTACTGGTTGTAGCTGCTCATGTGATTCTGTACTGATGCATCATAAAATTGATGACAAAGCACAGAGGCAGGGATAAATCTAAAGTTCAAGGTGGTGTCTGATCAGAAGTGTAAACAGTTGAATGGGGTCCAAGACACAACATATCCAGAGCTTGATAGAGAATGAAGTGAGGGAAGTGGAAAGTTGTTTCCCTTGGAAGTCATCTTAATATGACAAGTATAAAAATTATTTCCAGGTGTAAACTGTTCTACAAAAAAGATAATGAATTTAAGGAGAAAGGTGTCGGCACCCTTCATTTGAAGACTTTAGGCGATCAAAAGACTCAGCTGCTGGTCCGTGCTGATACCAACCTTGGTAAGTACCACATCTTTACTTAGCACATTAAAAAGCTTCATATTATAAGATGTTATGTAGTATTTTCACTATGTATTCCTGAAAGCGAGACTCATTATCCTGTTTCATAGGGAAAATGCAGCCTTTTATAATGTAGCGCTGATCTGTCTCCTACAGAAGGGCAGTCAGCGGTCGTGATTTGGCAATGACCCTTCCTGTATTAAGTTAACGCCTATTTAGCAAGTATAAAAGAGGTTCTAAAACTCGTCAGCCTTCTTTATTTGGAGTCTTACAGCTTATTCCTTGTGTGACTGTTTTTTCTGGCCTATTGATTTGATGGGTTGGAAAATATGCAGCAGCGAAATACGCTATAAAGTGTTGTCCAGACATGTCAATAGTGTAGATTACAATATTTCTGTGTCCTGAAACCCACTGTGATCGTACGTCTAACCCGGTGAAATGTGTGGCAGCATGCTTCACTCCCCAGCTCTTTCAGACCTGACTCCACTCCATAAACTATAATGGAATAAATGAGGCAGATAGGAAGGCAGTGAAATGTGCTGCTGCTGCACAATTCACCAGGTTAAAACTCTCGATCACATTGGGTCTCAGGACTGAGACCTGGTGCAGTCTAAACTTTATGATTTTTCTGGATGACATGTCAGAAGTTTATTTTAATTACAGCAATTTAACAAACATTTGTCCTGCACGTGAAATGTGATTCTCAAGTCATTAAAGGGGTACTCCGGCGCTAAGACATCTTATCCGCTATCCAAAGGATAGAGGATAAGATGCCTGATCGCGGGGGTCCTGCCGCTGGGGACCCTCCGCGATCTTCCACGCCGAACCCCGTTAGAATCAGCCCCCGGAGCGTGCTCGCTCCGGGTCTGATTACTGGCGATCACAGGGACGGGGCATAGTGACGTCATGGCTCCGCCCCCGTGTGACGTCACGCTCCGTCCCTTCAATGCAAGCCTATGGAGGGGGCTTGACAGCTCACACCCCCTCCATAGGCTTGCATTGAGGGGGCGGAGCCGTGACGTCACTATGCTCTGTCCCCGTGATCGCCAGTAATCAGACCCGGAGCGAGCACGCTCCGGGGGCTGATTCTAATTGGGTTCGACGTGGAAGATCACAGGGGACCCCCGCGATCAGTCATATTATCCCCTATCCTTTGGATAGGGGATAAGATGTCCTTAGCACCGGAGTACCCCTTTAAAGGACAGAAAAATGCAACTCCCACTTGTGATAGATAAATCGGTCATTTGCAGGGTAAATTCATTACATACAAGTCATGATCCTTATTCTATCCAGTTGTGACTGAATTCTGGATCCTGACTAGTAGAAGCTGCTATTCTGAGTAACAAGTGGCAAAGAAACCATTTCACTTTATTTTGTGCCCGCGCTTCATTGCCCTGTTTAGAATTACATTCTGGACCGCGTCTCTAAGAATACTTCATCACATCACGTTCACTTGACTTCACCAGCATGAAATGTGCACTCAGACTATTAATGTACTTTACATATCAATGTGTTTTCCCCAATGGAGCTTTGACTTATAGAGATTGAGCCTCTTCAGAGATATATTCCTCTTGTCTGTGGTATTGGCTCCAGTGTGTTTCTTCCTGATGTCAGTCACTGTCAGAGGAATAATAGATGATTTTTGTCATGTTGAAATCGGAACGTTTTGCTGCTAGAACACACTGGAGAATACATAAAAACTGCCTCAAAAACAATCACGGCTCAGCTTTCAATGAACCAGAGTTTATTAATATTGGAAACTGAGCTGGGATTGGTAAAAACCAGACAGTTTTGTTCCAGCAGCAAAATGTTCTGTTTTTAACTAAAATCATTTCTTATTCCTCTCACATTGACTGACATCAGGCAATAGGACCTGAAGGATATAGAATAAGGCGTTTGTTGCTCTATACTTGCAACAATACAGTAGGCCAGGCATGTGCTTTGTATACTGTACACTAAAAGAAATCTTATCTACAGTATCCATACAGTTGCATACGCGTGGAAAAGATCTAAAGCACCTTAGAAATCGAGTGTGGTGTAAACATACTAAACACTGAACTGTGCTGAAAAAGGGCTAGAAGTTTGGTACTTGTTCCTTTAAATAATATACAAGTGTATACAGTGGTCCCTCAACATACGATGGTAATCCGTTCCAAATGGACCATCGTTTGCACGGATCCCTCAACATACGATGGTTTCAACAATGTAAAGTATAGGACAGTGGTCTACATCCTGCGGACCTCCAGATGTTGCAAAACTACAACACCCAGCATGCCCGGACAGCCAACGGCTGTCCGGGCATGCTGGGAGTTGTAGTTTTGCAACATCTGGAGGTCCTCAGGATGTAGACCACTGGTATTGGAGGTTATACTCATGTGTCTCCGCCGCTCCGGACTGTCACCACTGCCCTGGATGTCGCCTTCCATCACGGTTGCCCCGTCCCAGGGGTGTTCCTGACGCCCCGGCAAGGCCTCTGCTTCCCCGGCATCCTCGCTCTCCGTCGCTATGCACGCCGCTCCTATTGACTGACGGGACGACGTGCGCAGCGACGTGATGACGACGATGGAGAGCGCCGACTATGCAGGGGATCCCGAAGAAGACGTGCCGGAACCCCGAGGACAGGTAAGTGATCGTCAGCGGACCACACGGGGCACCGTAAACGGCTATCCGGTGGCAGCTGAAGCAGTCTGCGCTGCCGGATAGCCGTTTATGCGATGGCCCCGACATACAAAAGCATCGTATGTTGATGTTGTCTTCAACATGCGATGGCCTCGTGGCATCGTATGTTGAAATGATCGTATGTCGGGGGAGGGGGGAGGGGTCAGTGTATAATGTACAAGTGATGATGTAGCTTTAGAATAATTCATTTTTTTTTAAAAATGTATGACTATTAGTCTGTCATCTAGGACCTGATCCTAAGAATAAAGGGCCGCAGCACTGAATCAAAGCAGTGTTCTCATTTATGAAATTTTCCTTTGTCTGAAATCTGCAAATTGTCTTTCTCCCGTTGACAAATGACACCTATCCAATCTTCTCCTATGGAACTTCCGACATGTGACCTAAGCAGCAAAATTCTAATTGAGATCAATGAGGGGCTGCTGCTGTGAGCAGAATCAAATTCTTCTGGAAATCTCTGTAGTTGTGAACGTAGCCTAAGTCTTGTCACCTGAGGTCTGACCCCCAACTATCATAAAGCAATGACCTATCCTAAAAACATTTCCACCTTTGGTGTTCTCTGGCATAGTAGTTTCTCTGGAACTGTCCAGAGAAGGAACAATTTCCCATGGCAAACCTTTCCTGCTCTGGACAGTTCCTGACATGGACAGAGGTGTCAGCAGAGAGCTCTGTGGTCAGTCAGAAAAGAAATTAAAAAAATAAATTAACTTCCTCTGTAATATACAGCGGCTGATAAGTACTGGAAGGATTAAAACATTTTTAATAGAAGTCATTTACAAATCTGTAACTTTCTGGCACCAGTTGATTTAAAAAAAAGTTTTATTTTTATTTATTTATTTATTTTTGTTTTGAAAAAGGAATATGCAAAGCAACTCATCACAGATTGCATTCCCTACTTTTTTTTGTGAATAAATAAACTAATATCACGTCTATAATTTCAGGCAACATCTTGTTGAACATTTTGGTTCAGCCCTCTATGCCATGTTCACGGACAGGGAAGAACAATGTCATGATTGTGTGCGTCCCTAACCCTCCTGTCGACGAGAAGAACCCGACTGTTCCCGCCACCATGCTCGTCCGGGTGAAAACCACAGAGGACGCCGACGAGCTGCACAAACTTCTTTTGGAGAAAAAGGGGGCCTAACACCCAAATGCCTTCAAAGGATTCTTCTCTTTGCCAAGATGCTGCTCATTTATTGAACTTAAGGGTTGCCATTCGTCTAGTAAAGATCAATTGACCCCCGTTATCTTCTCACTGCAGAAAGATTGTTTTCGTAAGTTTTTCTTTTTTGTTTTTGTTTTTTTTTCGGGAAAGATTCGGATGGTAATAAAGCTTTAAGGAAAACAGTGTTTTATGTACGATGTCAAAAAGGAATGCCTGCTGTCAATGTGAATGGCTCGTGTATCACAGTCAAAGCCTTAGTTGGTCCTCCCACAAAAAACTTTGGGAGATAAATGGGAAAAACCCAAGTGTAGTGTGAGCAGTAAGAACTTAATCTGTTCTTCTGCCCCACTTTTGTGCTCTTTGCGCTCCTTTTTATTTTTTTATTTTTTTTTGACAAAATGTTTCCCCCCCCCCCTTTTGTGTGGTTAGTTAACGTTTCTTCTGTATAATATCCAGTAATGTTTATTTTAATGTGTTCTTCTGAAGTGAAGCATCTTCAGAACAGCACAAATGTCTTAAAGGAGTGTTTACATCTTGGAATATTGCTGCATATCACTAGGCCAGTGTTTCCCCAACCAGGGTGCCTCCAGCTGTTGCAAAACAATGGGAGTTGTAGTTTTGCACCAGCTGGAGGCACCCTGGTTGGGGAAACGCTGCACTAGGAAGCCATACTATCACTTTATGAACAATGAGATCTAACCTCTAAGATTCCCACCTATACTAAAAATGCAGGGGACACAGCACTGGTTAAGGGTGTTTTTATATTTATACTTTTTTTTTTTTTAGCACAGCTGCTGTACTCAGGTTGTGTATGGTATTGCAGATCAGTTCTATTGAAGCAAATGGAATAGAGTTGTAATACTGCACACATCCTAAGGACCGGTGTGGCAGTGTTTTTAGGAAAAAACTCCTTTTAAGGGTTGGTTCACACATGCCACATTTTTCTTCAAATTTTCCTACTCATTGAAGTCAATGGGTAGCAAACTCAGCTGCAGAAAATACACAGCAAAATATGATATGCATAACTCTACCCTAAGCATGTATTTTCCTACCCATTGAAGTCAATGGGAGCAAAAAACGCAGCTGATTTTACTTCCTAATTGACTTCAGTGGGAAAGAAAATATGCAGCAGCAGATACTCAGCAAAATACGGCATGTGAGAATGTACCCTAATGGTGCGTTCACACGTACAGTATCCTGCGCAGGATTTTATGCTGCAGATTTCAATGTAAATCAAATGACTGAACACAGCTTCAAATCCTGCCCATCAAACCTGCGCAGGATACTGTGCGTGTGAATAGACCCTAAGGGTCCGTTCACACGAGCAGATTTTTGTGTGGATTTTCCGCAGCTGATCTACTGCTCTTTTTATTCTCAGCTGCTTATTTTTTACTGCTTATTTTATCATTTGACTGATCAGCTAAAAATTAGCAGCATAAAACAAAGCTGCAGAAAAAAAGCAGCTCAAAATCCGCAGTACAATACACACTAGAATATGCATTCAAATCCGTTCATGTGAACGAGCCCTAAGGGTACGTTTACGCTGCAGATCTGCTGCTGAAGGACCCCTTCATGGTGGCTTTACATGTGCCTGCTCGGAGCGGAAATACACCGCTACGAGAAGACACACTATGTGTGAGTCGCAACGCGCATGCGCAGTATAGTCGCACATCACAGCTACTCTCTGCCTAGCTTATGGAACAGGGGGAGTGGTCGTGTTGTGTGCGAGTACACCACGCATGCACGGCGACTCGCACAGCGCTTCAGTGTGTCTGCTCAGAGCAGGCACATGTAAAGCCACCATGCAGCGGTCGTTCAGCGGCGGATCTGCAGTGTAAAATATGCTGTGGGTCCGCTCGTGTGAGCGTACCTTAAAGGTGTATTCAAATCCGCTGCTCATTTAAAATTGTAATATCTGCACCTGCAGATCCGGTGTGTGATTACACACCCACAGGGGGTTATGCACATCTGAACGTAGCCTAAGAGTAGGGTCACACTTACAGAATTTGCTGTGTATTTTCTGCTGATTATTGTTTGTTTTTTTTTTAACCCTTTGAACTCAAGGATTAGAAAAATTGGCAGCAAAATACGCTTCGGATGTTGTACGTGTGACCCTTCCCTAAGGCCATGTTCACACGGCGGAATTCCACCGAAATATTCAGCTTGAAAATTCCACTGTAGCAGAGTCCCATTCCGCTGTGGAAAATCTTATTTTTGCCAAAACATTGCATCTGTTCAATGTTTTTTGCAGATTCCGTTAGGACAGGGGTCTCAAACTGGTGGCCCTCCAGATGTGGAAAAACGTCAACTCCCAGCATGCCTGGACGTGCCCAGACTAATAGCTGTCGGGAATGCTGCAATTTAAAGTTTTGCAACATCTGGAGGGCCACCAATTTGAGACCCCTAGGCTAGGAAATGCGTTGCCGTCTATAGAGACGACTTGTTTCCGCCTGTGGGTTCCGGAGGAACATTCCACACATTTTACGCTGTGTGAACATGGAATGCCTTTTGCTGTTTTTCCCGCACAGTGCCGCCCAATCACCTGGCTGTGCTAGGAACTGCAGCTGGGCCCATTCAAGCGACATGGTGCTTAAGAAGGTACATGGTGCTAAACCGATGATGCATTTTCCTGTTTATTAAAGGGTGTTTAAGAAATCGGGCCGTCCACATTCATATAGTGATACCGTATCCTAGCAATACCCAATCCTTTTATATGCTGGGGGTACCCCTGAATTTGTCTGTGTTCATACCGGCCAGACTGTCAGTGCTTGATCAATCTTCCCAATACACTTAGCCATATAACCAGCCAGAGCTGGAAATTTCCAAGGAACGAGAACTTCAGAAATGGCACTTATGACGTCATTATGTTGACTCTGGTTTTCCAGAATGGAAATGTATAACAAATTAAAGTTTAGTATTGTTATTTAAAGAGGTACTCGTCTATAAAACTTTTATTTTATTTTTTTCAATCAACTGGTGTCAGAAAGTTAAACAAAGTTGTACTTCTATTAAAAAATCTTAATCCTTCCAGTACTTATCAGCTCTGTATACTACAAATTAGGGATCGACTGATTATCGCTTTGGCCGATATTCACGATTTTCTAAGTTATCGGTATCTGCAATTACCTTGCTGATAATGCGGGAACTTTAAATCAGTGAACTGCAGCAGGTTCAGAGGCCACCACCGCCGCCCGATTGCCTCCCCCTTCCTATCCTCTGGCCAGAGACCTCCGCCGCTGCCCCATTGCCTCCCCCATCCCCGGTTTTATAATTACCTGTTCCCGGGGTCCGCGCTACTTCTGGCTACTGTAGCGTCCTGCGCTGTTGCTGTGCAAAGACGAGTGACGTCCTCAACGCGACATCAGTCAGTGGCCCGGCGCACAGTGACCGCTAAGGACGCCGCCGGAGCCAGAAGTAACGTGGACCCCAGGAACAGGTAATTATAAAACTGGGGAGGCAATGGGGCGGCGGCGGTCTCTGGCCAGAGAATAGGAAGGGGGAGGCAATCGGGCGGTGGTTGGACTCAGGACCCCAGGACAGGCAGGGGGAGAGAAGCGGGTGGCAGTCTCTGGACTCACAAAAGCCGCTGCAGTTCATTGATTTTAAGTTCCCGCTTTAAATCATTGATCTGCAGCCGCTTCTGCGGGGCCAGAAACAGTATCCGGGAATACCCGCATACGCACCCTCATTTTACCAAGGATATTTGGCGGGGGGGGGGGGGGGTGAATTAAAATGCACGGAATATCGGTATAAGTTATCGGCTATCTGCCTGAAAGTTCACATTTTATCTGTATCGGCTCAAAAAAAAAAAAGGTGTCAGCAGAGAGCACTGTGGTCAGACAGAAAAAACTATTCAAAAAGAAAATAACTTCCTCTGCAGCATACAGCAGCGAAGTACTGGAAGGATTAAGATTTTTAAATGGAAGTAACTTAAAAATCTGTTAACTTTCTGTCATCAGTTAAAAAAGAAGGGAAAAAAATCCAGCAGAGTACCCCTTTAACAATGAAAAATTTACCTTTTCATAAAGTTTGGGGGATTGCGAATCATTTAGTCCCCAAAATATATTTTGAATTTTTTTTTTATAATTAAAGTTCCTTTTAGATGCTGAAGGTTCTTTTCATGGTTATAGTGAAAATATGACTAAAATATTAAAGTGCTCTTTTGGTCTGGACTTTGCGTAATCTATCTAAAAGGGCCTCTGATACTGATAGCATGGGTCCCCAATTCATCTCTATTGCTGGGTGAGCCTGGTAACTAGTGCACATTAAAGGGGTACTCCGGCGCTTAGACATCTTATCTCCTATCCAAAGGATAGGAGATAAGATGCCTGATCACGGGGGTCCCGCCGCTGGGGACCCCTGTGATCTTGCACGCAGCTCCCCAGTTAAAATCAGTCCCCGGAGCATGTTTGCTCCGGGTCTGATTACCATCCACCACAGGGCTGGCGGCGTGTGTCGTCACGCTCCGCCCCCTCAATGCAAGTCTATTGGAGGAGCGTGACATCACACGGGGGTGGAGACGTGACGTCACACGCTGCCTGCCCCGTGGTCGCCGGTAATCAGACCCGGAGCGAACATGCTCCGGGGACTGATTTTTAACTGGGGAGCTGCGTGCAAGATCACAGGGGTCCCCAGCAGCGGGACCCCCACGATCAGGCATCTGATCCCCTATCCTTTTGTATAGGGGATAAGATGTCTAAGCACTGGAGTGGAGTACCCCTTTAAAGGAAAACTTGCGTGTTCACTCCCGCACTAACCACAGGAATTGACTGACAGTTTTCCTTTTAAAGGGAACCAATCATCAGATCTTACCCTATATAATGCTTGGCAAAGTGTTTGTTTATATAGGGTAAAATCTGTATCCTCACCGTCCCCGGGGGACGCTCCTGCCTGCGGGGGTGGTGAGGATATTAATTTATAAACTAGTCACTGCCGGCCCCGTATGTAGTCCCCTGGGCGGGGCGCTCCTCTCACCTAGTCCGGTGTCTTTGGCCGGCAACGACACCCCCTCTGTTCAGTGAGCAGAGCGATGACGCGGCCTGTCAATCAAGCGGAGGGGGCGTTGCTGCCGACTGAAGACACGGGACTAGGTAAGAGGTGCTCCCCGCCCAGAGCACTACTTACAGGCGCGGTGGGGAGCAGTTTTATAAGTTCAAATCCTCACCAACCCTGCAGGCAGGAGCGTCCCCCGGGGATGGTGAGGATAAAGATATTAACCTATATAATGCTTTGCCAATAGTTATATAGGGTAAAATCTGATGATTGGTTCCCTTTAACAGCAATAATGCTGAAAGAGAATTCTGCCAGAATATTCTGCATGGACATTCCACTGCAGCAGAGTCTTATTGATTTCAGTGGGATTCTGCTGCACTGTGAACATGGCGGAATTTCTGATATGGAAATTTCAGTGTCCGGCGTGAAAGACCAGAGGGAGGGGGGGGGAGTAGACTCAGGACCCCAGGACAGGCAGGGGGAGAGAAGCGGGTGGCGGTCTCTGGCCTGGCAGAAGCCGCTGCAGTTCATTGATTTAAAGTGCCCGCTATAAATCATTGATCTGCTTCTGCCCTGCCGGGGGGGGTTGAATTAGCCGATAACTTATACCGGAATATCGGTATAAGTTATTGGCTATCTGCCTGAAAGTTGACAGATTATCGGTATCGGTCCTAAAAAAATCGATATCGGTCGATTCCTAGTGTATACTGATAGTCTGCAAGATGGAGAGCAGTTCTTTGGATGAGGGGGTGAACAGAGCCATTAGAGATGAGCGAACTTACAGTAAATTTGATTCGTCACGAACTTCTCGGCTCGGCAGTTGATGACTTTTCCTGCATAAATTAATTCAGCTTCCAGGTGCTCCGATGGGCTGGGAAAGGTGGATACATTCCTAGGAGACTCTTTCCTAGGAATGTATCCACCTTTTCCAGCCCACCGGAGCACCTGAAAGCTGAACTAATTTATGCAGGAAAAGCCATCAACTGCCGAGCCGAGAAGTTCGTGACGAATCAAATTTACTGTAAGTTCGCTCATCTCTAAGAGCCATCATCCTTTATAACATTCAGATGCTCTAAAACATGTTGCCCTCCAGCTGGTATGAAAAAAACAGTATGGGCAAGATGTGCTGGGAGTTGTAGTTTCACAACTACTATTTATAAAAATAATAAAAAAAAATAATACAGGTTGCTGTGTGCACGGTGCTGCAGAATACAATGGAAGGCTGCCGGACTGGAATTTCTGTGTTGATCATACCCTAAATTCTCTGTGGGTGACGGGCAGCCCAGGGACACCTACCTGTGGTGTTACATCTTGTATTTCTGTCCCTACGTTATCTTCTGTACCATCTATTCTGTGATCATGTGGCAGACACTAGAAATCAGACTGTAACTCTACAATTACTTGACAATGTATTTTATTTTCTCACCTCTACATCAGATTGCACAGGATTATGTGACCTATTTGACTAATAAAATGATTACTGATCACCCCAATGCCTAATACTTTACCATATTGGTTTAAATGGGTGGAGTTATTTACTGTACAGCTTGTCATGGCCGACCATGGATTCTGCAGATGTGATAAATGGAAGGAGATGGGTTTCCTAATCTTTATACAGGGGTTGCATCTGGTATTGCAGCTTAAAGGGGAACTCCACTGGAATGTTTTGTTTTTCTTGTTAATCAACTGGTGTCAGAAAGTTAAACAGATTTGTAAATTACTTCTATTTAAAAATCTTAATCCTTCCAGTACTTATCAGCTGCTGTATGCTCCACAAGAAGTTCTTACCTTTTTGAATTTCTTTTCTGTCTGACCACAGTGCTCTCTGTGGACACCTGTATGTCAGGAACTGTCCAGAGCAGCATAGTTTTGCTATGGGAATTTGCTCCTACTCTGCTGACACATCTGTCCATTTTAGGAACTGTCTAGAGAGCACTGTGGTCAGACAGCTGCTGTATACTACAGAGAAAGTCCCTTTCTTTTTGAATTTTTCTGTCTGACCACAGTGCTCTCTGCTGACACCTCTGTCCATGTCAGGAACTGGGGATTTTCTCCTGCTCTGGACAGTTCCTGAGTACTGAATGTGTAAAGGGTAAAGTTTTTAATCAGTCATTTACAAATCTGTTTAACTTTCTGGCACCAGTTAATTTAAAATAAATAAATGTTTTCCACCGGAGTACCCCTTTAACCTGTTCAGGACCAATGACGTATGCATACGTCTTCACACCCTGGGTCTTAAGGACCCATGACGTATGCATACGTCATGGCGTTTTCCGGTCTCTGCCGCTCGCCGGGCAGAGATCGGAACTGGATGCCTGCTGAAATCCTTCAGCAGGCATCCAGGGCAAACGCCGAGGGGGGCCATGTAGGCCCCCCATGTCGGCGATCGCCGCAAATCGCAAGGGAAATCGCCCTTGCGATCTGCGGTGATACCGGGCTGATCGGGTCTCTGGGACCCGACCGCCCGGTAATTTCGCATGATCCCGGCTGTCACAGACAGCCAGGACCATGCTGGAGTATCGGAGCGAGGTGGCAAGCCGGCCACCTCCTCCGATCCCCTGCGATCTGTCGGTTAGTTAACCGACCAATCGCAGGAGGGGGGGCGGTTACTTCCTCCCGTCCTGCCCGGCCCCTGAAAGTCCGGAGAGGACGGGAGGAAGACCGGAGGACGCGGCGGGGGACGGGGGAGTGCTGGGGACCGGCCCCGGTACTTACCTCGTCCCTGAAGACCCGGATCCCGGCGAGGAAGATGGCGGCGGCGGCGACAGGTGAGTAGATCTTCAGCCGCGGTCGGGCCCTTTACAGCAATGCACGTCGCCGTAAAGCGACATGCATTGCTGTAATAGGACCCTGTAAACTACAACTCCCAGCATGCCCAGACAGCCCTTGGCGTCTGGGCATGCTGGGAGTTGCAGTTTTGCAACATCTGGAGGTCCACAGTTTGGAGACCACTGTGCCCTTCCAGATGTTGCAAAACTACACATCCTCAGCATGCCCTTACTGTCCAGGCATGCTGGGAGTTGTAGTTCTGTAACATCTGGCCCTTCAGATGTTGCAGAACTACAACTCCCAGCATGCCTGGACAGTTTTGGCATACTGGGAGTTCTAGTTTTGCAACATCTGGAAGGGCACAGATTGGGAACCACTGTATTAGTGGACTGAAAACTGTAGTCCTCCAGATGTTGCAAAACTACAACTCCAAGCATGCTGGGAGTTGTAGTTCGGCAACATCTGGCTCTAAAGATGTTGCCGAACTACTACTCCCAGCATGCCTGAGAATGTTTGGGAGTTGTGGTTTTGCAACAGCTGGAGGCACACTGGTTGGGAAACATTGTTTCCTAATTCAGTGTTTCCCAACCCGTGTGCCTCCAGCTGTTGCAAAACCACAACTCCCAAACATTCTCAGGCATGCTGGGAGTAGTAGTTTTGCAACAGCTGGAGCCCCCCCCCCCCCCTGTGAATGTACAGGGTACACTCACATGGGCAGGGGGCTTACAGTGAGTATCAGGCTGCAAGTTTGCGATGCAGCAAATTTTGCGCGGCAGCTCAAACTCGCTGTAATCCCCCCTGCCCGTGTGACTGTACCCTAAAAACACTACACTACACTAACACAAAATAAAAAGTAAAAAACACTACATATACACATACCCCTACACAGCCCCCCGCCCCTCCCCAATAAAAATGAAAAACGCCTGGTACGCCACGGTTTCCAAAATGGAGCCTCCAGCTGTTGCAAAACAACAACTTCCAGTATTGCCAGACAGCCGTTGACTGTCCAGGCATGCTGGGAGTTTTGCAACAGCTGGAGGCACCCTGTTTGGGAATCGCTGGCGTAGAATACCCCTATGTCCACCCCTATGCAAATCCCTAATTCAGGCCTCAAATGCGCATGGCTCTCTCACTTTGGAGCCCTGTCGTATTTCAAGGCAACAGTTTAGGGTCACATATGGGGTATCGCCGTACTCGGGAGAAATTGACTAACAAATCTTGGGGGTCTTTTTCTCCTTTCACCCCTTATGAAAAGGTGAAGTTGGGGTCTACACCAGCATGTTAGTGTAAAAAAATAAACTTTTTACACTAACATGCTGGTGTTGCCCTATACTTTTCATTTTGACAAGAGGTAAAAGGGAAAAAAGCACCACAAAATTTGTAACACAATTTCTCCCGAGTACGGAGATACCCCATATGTGGGCACAAACTGCTCTGGGGGCGCACAACAAGGCCCAGAAGGGAGAGTGCGCCATGTACATTTGAGGTGATTTGCACAGGGGTGGCTGATTGTTACAACGGTTTTGACAAACGCAAAAAAAACAAAATCCCACATGTGACCCCATTTCGGAAACTGCACCCCTCATTACATTCCGTGAGGGGTGCAGTTTCCGAAATGGGGTCACATGTGGGATTTTGTTTTTTTTGCGTTTGTCAAAACCGTTGTAACAATCAGAGATTTTACACCCCACAGGTGTCTGACAGATCTTTGGAACAGTGGGCTGTGCAAATTAAAAATGTTGTACAGCCCACTGTTCCACAGATATGACAGACACCAGTGGGGGGTAAATGCTCATTTTATGCCTTGTTACGTTCCTCAAGGGGTCTAGTTTCCAAAATGGTGTGCCATGTGGGGGTTATTTTGCTGTCCTGGCACCATATGGGCTTCCTAAATGCGACATGCCCCCCGAGCAAAATTTGCTCTCAAAAAGCCAAATATGACTCCTTCTCTTCTGAGCATTGTAGTTCGCCTGTAGTGCACTTCAGGTCAACTTATGGGGTACCTCCATAATCAGAAGAGATGTGGTTACAAATTTTGGGGGGTATTTTCTGCTATTAACCCTTGCAAAAATGTGAAATTTGGGGGGAAACACACATTTTAGTGATTTTTTTTAATTTATTTTTTACGTATGCAAAAGTCGTGAAACCCCTGTGGGGTATTAAGGCTCACTTTATTTCTTGTTACGTTCCACAAGGGGTCTAGTTTCCAAAATGGTATGCCATGTGTTTTTTTTTTTGCTGTCCTGGCACCATAGGGGCTTCCTAAATGCGACATGCCCCCGAGCAAAATTTGCTCTCAAAAAGCCAAATATGACTCCTTCTCTTCTGAGCATTGTAGTTCACCCATAGTACACCTCAGGTCAACTTATGGGGTACCTTCATACTCAGAAGAGATGGGGTTACAATGTTTGGGGGGTATTTTCTGCTATTAACCCTTGCAAAAATGTGAAATTTGGGGGGAAACACACATTTTAGTGAAATTTTTTTTTTTTTTTTTTACATATGCAAAAGTCGTGAAACCCCTGTGGGGTATTAAGGCTCACTTTATTCCTTGTTACGTACCTCAAGGGGTCTAGTTTCCAAAATGGTATGCCATGTGGGGAATTTTTGCTGTTCTGGCACCATAGGGGCTTCCTAAATGCAACATGCCTCCCAAAAACCATTTCAAAAAAACGTACTCTCCAAAATCCCCTTGTCGCTCCTTCGCTTCTGAGCCCTCTACTGCGCCCACCGAACACTTTACATAGACATATGAGGTATGTGCTTACTCGAGAGAAATTGGGCTACAAATATAAGTATACATTTTCTCCTTTTTCCCCTTGTAAAAATTCAAAAATTGGGTCTACAAGAACATGCAAGTGTAAAAAATGGAGATTGTGAATTTTCTCCTTCACTTTGCTGTTATTCCTGTGAAACACCTAAAGGGTTAAAACGCGGACTGAATGTCATTTTGAATACTCTGGGGGGTGCAGTTTTTATAATGGGGTCATTTGTGGGGTATTTCTAATATGAAGACCCTTCAAATCCACTTCAAACCTGAACTGGTCCATGAAAAATTGTGAGTTTGGAAATTTTGGAAAATTGCTGCTGAACTTTGAAGCCCTCTGGTGTCTTCCAAAAGTAAAAACACGTCAATTTTATGATGTAAACATAAAGTAGACATATTGTATATGTGAATAAAAAAAAAAATTATTTGGAATATCCATTTTCCTTACAAGCAGAGAGCTTCAAAGTTAAAAAAAATGCAAAATTTTCTAATTTTTCATAAAATGTTGGGATTTTTCACCAAGAAAGGATGCAAGATACCACAAAATTTTACCACTATGTTAAAGTAGAATATGTCACGAAAAAACAATCTCGGAATCAGAATGATAACTAAAAGCATTCCAGAGTTATTAATGTTTAAAGTGACAGTGGTCAGAATTGCAAAAAATGGCCGGGTCCTGAGGTGTAAAATGGCTGGGTCCTTAAAGGGTTAAAGAGATACTTTGGTGGAATTTTTTTAATTTTAAAATCAACAGGTGTTAGAATAGAAGTAATTTACAAATCTGAGAAAAAGGAATGGTGCAGCTCACAATTTTTACACTGCCCATCAGACCTCGGTCATACACCTATACCCAAGGAATATAAATACAAATAAATCTATTTTGCCTGACCTCAAGGAAAGTGTACAAGATTATTCGGTATATTAATAAAAAATATGTATATAAAAATGATAGAAACCCGTGCCTCAATTATAATATATATTTTACTTAAAATTATCAATATCCAATATACTATCTTCACACAGGGCCCTTGTGTGAAAAATAGAATAGACAATTCACAATTATTAATAAAACATTAAACAATAAAAATTATTGCCACTAGTGAATGATTATTCATTTGATCCTAATAATAATGTTCAAATAATATTGTGACAAACAGCGTCCATAAGTAACACTAAAAGGTTAACACAGGTTAATGTCTAGTTTTTTTTTAAATTTTTTTTTTTTATCTTAAATGTTCAGATGTTTCAAAAATGTTTTTAAATGTTTCAAAGTTGTAGCAAGTGTTTATAATTTGTATCACTGTAGCCTAAGTGTATAGCACTGTAGCACAGGTGTCATATTGTTTTACCAGTCTCTGGATTGCCGTCCGCTTTAGATGGAGTTAGGATAACAGCGATCCTCCCAGCGTTGCAGGAGTTGAGCGCTGGCAGTGGCTGGTCTGGTCTGGTCTGGTCTGCGCCGGACCGGAGGAGAGCCGCTCGCTAGTGATGGTACTCACTGCTGATGGGGGTTTGCAAAACCTCGTGGGGTCGGTGTGTGACGTCACTGGCTGGAGGCAAATGTTGGAAACAGAGGCTGGGACCAGAAGCTGTGCGTGCTCACTTGGTGGAACAGGCTCGGCTACAAGGTAAAACCCGGAGATGGATATCGCAATAGTAGCTGATATGATGGCACAAGTCCAAATCGTATTAAAGATATTCCTGTGTTGGCGCTGTGGTCAGGATCAATATAGTGGCATATACAATCAATACAGGACTAGACGCGTTTCAGGGCACTGCGGTCACGGCCCTTTCCTCAGTAGTCATGTTTGTTACTGTGAGATGTCACCTTTTTATAGAGACACGGATTTAATTTTGCAAGAAACAGTCAAAACCTAAAGTGGACCTCTGGAGCGGAACATCCGGGACGGCCATGGCGGCAGCCACACAGTAAACAGTGTGAATACCGTCCTGGCCGGCCGGCGGAACTGCTCGTGACGTTACAAATATACATATAGTGTGAATAGCATGCAACAAATATTCAAAACTGAAATGTATTTCCCTAATGTGGAACAAAAAGCCATCGATTATAGTAGGCAGTGATATGAAACGGCCAAGGAATGATCACCGGAACGGCTAGGACGGCATCCACACATCGTCCGAGCCGGACAACGGAGACACTCCCAGCTCTACGCAAGATTTAAATAACATATATCACACTGTCTATCTAGTAATTATCGAATATTACTCACACATCCATATCAACCATATAGTAGTAATAGAGATAATAAATTCACAACAGTCCTATACTGAGACTAAACGTAAATTTTTGATAGAAAATAGAAGCATATAATTATAAATAAAACTTAATAAAAGAGTGAAAGGTAATTATTAGAAAAAAAGATGAATAATGAATGATAATAAACGAAAATAGATAATGAGAATACATTAAAAATAAAAATTTTAATAAAAATGGAAAATAAAAAAATAAATAAAAGTGAAATAGAAGTGAAAAAATAAAAGCAATAATGAATAGTGATACAATTAAATTAACAATCGGAATAATATAAAAATACAGTACAACAGAGTTGTGATGCACCATAAGGGATATAGTCGGCCATGAAGGGCACCCCCCAATAGACAGGTTTCAAGGTGGCAAATTCAAAGATCTTTTTGCTTTCTGCACGCAACATCTTTATCATATAACTAACACCCCCCCCCCCCCCCCCCCCCCGGTCTTTTTTTTTTATTTATTTGAAGACCCGTAAAGGAGAGGGAACTCAGATTGCTATTATGTGATGTAATAAAATGAGCTGAAAGTGGGTGTTTTAAATTCTTATTCTTAATGTTATTTAAATGCTCAGCAATTCACATTTTTAAAGTTCTTTTTGTACGTCCGATGTATTGTTCCTCTATTTTCCATTTGAAAGAGTAAGTGCATGATTGGATTTCTGTAACTTTTTTGGGGCCTTTTGTTTTATTACAATTGGCACAGGAGCCACAGCGCACAAAGCCCTTCATAATGAGCCAGGAGTTATTCTGTTTTTTCATAATTGGTGGTTTGATAGATGGGGCCACTGAAATGCCTAAGTTAGGAGCTCGAGTAGAGACAATTGGGGGATGTAATGGCAGTAGACTACCGATATCACGGTCCTCTCTAATCATTGGCCAGTATTATTTTTTTTTTTTATTATTATAATTTTCTCTACTTTTTTAAAAAATATTTATTAAATGGAATTATTATTTTTCCTCCAAAATCACTTCCAGAATGTTTTTTTTTCTTTTTCCATAAAAAATGTGGACCTATCTAGCTGGTTAACAGATTCAAGGGATTGTTCTAAGAGCCAACCGGGAAAATTATTTTTTTTTAAATTGATTAGTGAGATTAATGACTTCCTCCAGGAATTTATTTTCCTGGGTACAGTTTCTTTTTAATCTGCGAAACTGTCCTTTGGGGACATTCGCTAGCCATCTCGGTAGGTGACAACTGTTATACCCTATATAGCTATTTCTAGCAGTGAGTTTTTGACATGTGTTGCAGATAAGAGCTGACCGGGATAAATTAATCTGTATGTCCAGAAAATTGATACTTTCTTTACTAATGGTAGATGTAAAATTTATATTTGAGTTGAATAATAATCACCACAATATTAAGTGTTCTAAACTAAGTGTTCCCCTCCCAAATGAGAATAATGTCGTTCGTCTATGTACCGCTTCCAGAGCACCAGATTTGCGCCAAGTCGGGGTAAGCTGGTTTGTTCCTCCCATGCCGCCATAAACAGGTTGGCATAACTTGGCGCAAACCTGGTGCCCATAGCGGTACCGACCAACTGTAAATAATAATCCCCTTCAAAGAAAAAATTATTGTGTGTCAAAATAAAATTAATCGCTGATGTGATAAAACCAATTTGTTGTGGTTTCATGTGCCCGTGCTCAAAAAAATGTTGCACTGCTGTAATACCTAAATTATGTTGAATGATAGTATAGAGTGAAGATACATCTAAAGTGGCTAGAATATGATTGTCAGTCCAAACAAATTTTGCTATTAATTCAATTATTTGTGTAGTATCTTTTAAATAAGTGGGTGTCTTCTGTACAAATGGTTGTAAAAACCTGTCGAAGTACTGGGACAGGTTCGATGTGATCGAACCTATCCCAGAAACGATCGGGCGGCCTGGGGGTTTGGCGTGTGACTGCCGCCATGGCCGACCCGGATGTTCCGCTCCAGAGGTCCACTTTAGGTTTTGACTGTTTCTTGCAAAATTAAATCTGTGTCTCTATAAAAAGGTGACCTCTCACAGTAACAAACATGACTACTGAGGAAAGGGCCGTGACCGCAGTGCCCTGAAACGCGTCTAGTCCTGTATTGATTTTATATGCCACTATATTGATCCTGACCACAGCACCAACACAGGAATATCTTTAATACGATTTGGACTTGTGCCATCATATCAGCTACTGTTGCGATATCCATCTCCGGGTTTTACCTTGTAGCCCAGCCTGTTCCACCAAGTGAGCACGCACAGCTTCTGGTCCCAGCCTCTGTTTCCAACATTTGCCTCCAGCCAGTTACCAGTGACGTCACACGCCGACCCCATCAGCAGTGAGAACCATCACTAGCGAGCGGCTCTCCTCCGGTCCGGCGCAGACCAGACCAGACCAGCCACTGCCAGCGCTCAACTCCTGCAACCCTGGGAGGATCGCTGTTATCCTAACTCCATCTAAAGCGGACGGCAATCCAGAGACTGGTAAAACAATATGACACCTGTGCTACAGTGCTATACACTTAGGCTACAGTGCTACAAATTATAAACACTTGCTACAACTTTGAAACATTTGAACATTTAAAAACATTTTGAAACATCTGAACATTTAAGATAAAAAAAAAAAACTAGACATTAACCTGTGTTAACCTTTTAGTGTTACTTATGGACGCTGTTTGTCAATATTATTTGACCATTATTATTAGGATCAAATGAATAATTATTCACTAGTGGCAATAATTTTTATTGTTTAATGCCCCGTGTGAAGATAGTATATTGGATATTGATAATTTTAATAAAGTAAAATATATATTATAATTGAGGCACGGGTTTCTATCATTTTTATATACGGTACATATATTTTTTATTAATATACCTAATAATCTTGTACACTTTCCTTGAGGTCGGGCAAAATAGATTTGTAATTTACAAATCTGTTTAATTCCACCGCAGTATCTCTTTAAAGGGGTTCTCCGGTGGAAAACATTTTATTTTTTTTAAATGAACTGGTGCCAGAAAGTTAAACAGATTTGTAAATGACTGATTCAAAAATCTTTACACTTTCAGTACTCAGGAACTGTCCAGAGCAGGAGAAAATCCCCATAGCAAACCTATGCTGCTCACGACAGTTCCTGACATGGACAGAGGGGTCGGCAGAGAGACGGACAAAAAAGAAAATAATTTCCTCTGTAGCATACAGCTGCTAAGAAGTACTGGAATGGTAACAATTTTTTAATAGAAGTAATTTACAAAGATTTGTTTAACTTCCTGGCACCAGGTGATTGGTGGAAATTTTTATTTTTTTAAGAGTACCCCTTTAACTCCATCCAATTGCACTACTAGAACAGCCCATGGGTTAGAGTGGCGATATCTCTTGACAAAATAAAGTGCTAATGTTTTTAGTACATTGCTAGTGCTATGATAGATAATAGATCAGCATCTATGTAGGTTGGAATCAGGCATGGCAGAAATACTCTATGGGGGAGATTTATCAAAACCTGTACAGTGGAAAATTTGTATCAGATTGCTGCTTTCATTTTTTGAAAAGGCCTATTCAAAATGAAAGGCGTCTGGTTGCTCTGGGCAACTGGTCAACATTTTCTCTGCGCAGGTTTTGATAAATCTCCCCCTTTAAAGTCCATAAAACATTTCTAAGTTCAGTGCCTCCAGCTTTTGCAAAACTACAACTTGCATGGATGGGCATACTAGGAGTTGTTGTTTTGCAATAGCTGGAGACAACCTTGTTGGAAAGCACAGTTCTGTTGTCTAAAAGGGGTTGTCCTGGAATCGAAAAACAGACCTATATTCTTTCAAAGACCTCTCCCTGTCTGTCTCCAGGTTGGGTGTGGTTCTACTGCTCTGTTCCATGTGAAGTGAATGGAGCCAAGTTGTAATAACACACTCAAAGTGGAGACAGAAAGGGAATGGTCTTTGAAAGAAAACTGTTCTGTTTTTCGATTCCTGGACAACCCCTTTAAAGGCGTTACTGTCATTTAAAAAAATTAAAAAATCTTTTGATACTTCAGTGCTGAGAGTTTGATACCTAGACGTAGCCAGTTCTGGAATGCCATGGTGCAATTGCCCATAGTGACAGATCAGTTTGCAGACTTTTTTTTCTTTTGTTAATAAGTTTAAATCTTATGGAGAACTGCTCCACTTTTTCATTTTGCACCAGTCTTGATAATTCATCCTTCAGTATCTTTCCAGCCAGAATCCGCCTTCCATGTCACCAGTTGGGGGTCTTGCTCCTGTTCTATCCAAGGGTGCAGGAGAGCTGGTATAATGTATTCTTATGTGATACCATCACTTCTC